>NC_056736.1:98704982-98844982 GCF_019279795.1 Protopterus annectens
TCTACAACCTGCAGTGGTTCAGGCACTGAATAGTTGATGCATATCAAAATCATCCATTTTTGAAGCTGAATATGTTTTTTCTGCAAAGTATTTCCAAGTACTTTGAATGATATTGCTAACAGCTTGCCTCATTCCGGATGTACAGGTTTTGAAGCTACACACTGATGGTGGAGCCATAGGAAATCATTGTGCCAGTGGAGGAATAGGTGTTTGAAAAGGAGAAGCAAAGCAGTTAATAAGAGAATCTTGCATACCTGGCACCAGTAAGTCATACACAGTGGCTTTCAAGTCATAGCATAATTTTTTGGGTACAACAAAACAACAGAATAGACAATTGTTGTAATGGTTAAGGTGTTTGCTTCCCAACTGTAAGGTACAAGGTTTGATCCTGACCTCCAACCAATGCCTGTTTGAAATTTACATGTTCTTCCTGTGACTCTGTGGGGTTTCTCCCACCTCCAAAAAACATGCTGAGTATTTCCATCTCAAACTCACCTATGAACCTATCACACATTGGGACAGTCCACCATGCAGTCTTGCATTTCACCTTTCAACTCAAGATTAGCAGGATGCTATCAAGTTCAAGGAAGTGGGTAAGCAATAAGGGAGTGATTCAGGAGGTCTGTGAGAATATACAGGCAAATCCAGGTTATGTGAAGTGCAGTACTCCCCAGAATACTTCAGGGGATTACATGGCATTTGAACAAATTGCAAGAAATATTCAACCCTAACTATATTGGTAACCTTTCTTTACTGGGGTGCATTCAGGGTGCATGAAATACTATAAAGTGGCCCTAAAGGGCTATGTACTTCTCAGTGTGGAGAAATATTATTGTTTTACATGACAGATTGGTCATATGATGATTGGGGGTAGTAAAACAGTTCAAATCAGGGTCAGGAGGCTGCAATGAAAATAATGGAGCTTGCATTCATTTGTCCAGTAGAATGGGGCAGTACCTTAAAAGAGACTCATTGAGTTACTTATATTTTCCACCCCAGGAAGAACAAGTCTAACAAATGATAAAGTCTGACACAGTTCTTAAGAGGATACTAAGTCATGTACAAAACCATCTGGCACAATTTTCATCCCACTTACTCTGGATAGGTTGAGACTCAATCTTGAGGGTCCAAGGGGCCTCTGGGTCATTATTATGTGGAGAGGTTTATGGCACTCTGTAGCATCCAAGCCAAATATTAGTAAAGAAAGCATGTACAAGGGGCAGTTCTGTAGCAGCAAAAAAGTTGGATGAGGTGAGGATTAATGTGGGCTACTTACTAACTCTTTTATTTACCTTGCAGGGCAAAAACAGCATGGATTCTGAAGACTTATGCACATTTTGGAGGCTGAGTAGCATTCCTAGAAGACCCATTGGGGTCAAATGGATGGGATTCAAGATTTCAGAATCCAGCATACAAGATTTTAGAAAGCAGCATACATTGGAACAACATCTTCATGATGAAATGGAATCAATTATTGTCTTTGGTAGCTTATCCAGAAAAATCTTTAAGACACTGTCAGATGCTGAAATCGATATGGGGTAATGATTTAGGGCTATTCACAAAGAAGAAAAGTAATAACAAGAATAATACCTGAATTAAATGTGAACTACAGTTGCATTGCTATATTCAAAATAGCTCTAACACTGGTCTGGTACATGAGGAAAAATCCAATGGGATGGAGTAGGGCAGGAAGATTTAAGTTTTTTAATAAAATAAAGTTTATTGAGGCCCAAACAGGGAGATTTATAGTCCTGAAGCTATATGATCTGGACAATGGGGATCACATCTCATACAGGCCATCCGTGGTACATCTAATAGACATAAGTGTGGACTAATTCAGTCTTCATATTCTTCTTTTGCTGCAGGTTCATGTGTAAGAGAGCAATGCATTCTTTGAAGATAGGATAACAGACTAACAAGGTCAGGATATCAAGCAAAAAGAGAGAAAAAAGGTAGGGTAGTAGGACCAGGGAGAGGTAGCTCAAATGATGTACTATTTCTCTAAAAATTGGGGGGAGGGGGGGCATGCCACCATTTTTACCCAAGGGAAATGTGGTTAAAGGACTGAGACCATGAAAAAGGGAAAGTGGCTGTGGTTGATGTTTTTAAGCAAAACGTTTATGAAAGGTACAAAAGTTGGTTACAACAAATGAGAGGCAAGGCAATGAGACACCCTCATCTAAGCAGAATTAAAAAGTTGCAGGTACATTCTAAAGCAAAAAGGTACCATCAAACAAATAAACTGTATTAATGTGTGTGGTCATCAAGAAGTCCTCAAGTTAATGGTATGGTTTGAGAAGGAAAATTAGTGGCAAATAGTAAGCATAATAAGATGAGGACACCCCACCTCACCAATGATTGAAGATCATCTGACATTCCTCTGTTGCATAATTTATGTTTGGCAGGTAGATATTAATACTGTAACCCTCAAAGGCCTCAGACAACTAGCCACAGCTATGAGTGATTAGCATAGCAATTGATAACCCAAAAACTATTCTAAATGTAAGGGTAAAAAAAGCTGTAGAGAAAGCTTTGAGGTAAAATTTGGTACTGAAGGAAAATGAAAGAACTGGTGATTAGATCCTGGTGGATCATAAATATGCATACAGACATGCCATTCAATGCTAATATGGAAGCTTTGTTATAAATAAGCCCTGACTGCAAGGCAGTCTTTGTGTGTTGCTTTGTGAGAAGAGGCTAATAACAAGGGGAGTTTGAGGGTAGGCCCAGCATTAACCTCCTCTCAGAGTTTGACTGGCAGGTAGAGCAAGGAGCTGGAATGGGGCTGGACTGGGAGGTTTTCTGGACAGGGCTGAAGCATCATTTAGGTGAGGAAAAGGATAAACAGTGCTGTATACAACAACAACAACTGTAACTGAGTTAATTCTCCTTTTCTTCAAGTCTGGTGCAACAAGGCCTCCCACTCAGTCCAAAAGGATAATATGGCAGCTGAAGGATGATGAACTAAGCCCTTAGAAAAGAAATGGGTATGGCTGATACACCCTGACAAAACCTTAAGCAATCATTTGAAAACTGAATACAACAAGTGAGTAATAAGGCATAAAGATGCCTTTAGCTGAGCAGAATGGAAAACTAGGTGCAGCAGATGAGATGTAAGGCAAAGGGATGCCATAATTTGAGCAGACTACATAAATGCGATAGTTATAAAATCCCATACAACAATGGTCAACATGCAACTAAGATAGACTTCTTACTAATAAGGAAGAGATCTCAGGTAGAAGCAGCTGTTGCAAAGTTATCCCCAGTTAGACAGTCACCCCATAGCACAAACCACTGCTGGCTACAATCAGATGCAAGCAGTGGTGAGAAAAAAGTCTAAGGTCAAGAGACACTAGACTGAAGACCTGGAAGTTGTCTGGATTGAAAGAACAAGAGTTCAAGGAAATACTCAGGGCTTTTATACCTCAGAAAGAAAAGAAAACATGTAAAGACTATGCAACACATATGACATAGCCAGGTATGGAAATAAAGTACAAAAGGATAGCTTGTAGTGAGATGCAGAAGTCCAGGAATTTAACAAAAGAAAAAAAAAGAAAGAAAAAGTGCAGGAAAAAGTGGAAGATAGAAAAGATGGATCAGGCTAATAAGGAATAATGGTTTGCTAACAAACAGGCTAAGATAACAGTTACAATTACAAAGAACAAGAAATCTGAGTCACTTTAGCAGTTGCTGGAAAATTAGTCAGCAAATGTCACAAATAAATTCTATTCAGAGGATCCAACACAGGATTGCACTACTAAAAATTATCCAAATTTTCCACAGTGGTGTGGTTTCAAGGCTATCTAAACAATCACCAACAAGCAGTAAAATGGCAAAACTCCTTGTCTCCCCTCCTACCTGTCACCATAGAGGGCCCCCAAGGATCCATTATTGGACCTCTTCTTTTCAGCATATTCACCAACCAACTCTAGAAATCTACCTGGCCTTCCAGTACGCTGATGACTCTACTCTAATCTGCTCCACCCCATCACTCTGTCAACTCCAGGAGTTGATACAAAAGTCCTTTACCACTGTTGAAACCTAGTTAGCCAACTCTCAATTAATTCTTAACCCCAAAAAACACAGCTAATGATATTCTATCCCACTAAAGCCTTAGACCCCATACCACCATTCACAATATAAGCAGCTAATAATACCCCAATCACACCTGTCGAACACACCAAACATATAGGGGTTATCATAGATCACAACATGAAATTCGATATGCCCATTGCACAGACAATAAAAGTCCATAAAAACTCAGAGCCCTATATTGATGCAAAAAGTACCTCACCAATGGCAGTAAGGTCACCACTCCAGAAATGGTCAAGATTATGGTTATGTAATCACTGGTTTCTGAGGCAGCAGCAGACCTACAAAATGTCCTATTGCATCTGACCACAATGGTCCAGAAAATTCTCAGTGACAATATAGATGTGAAAGCAATGAGTTCTAAACAAGAAGCAAGTTTCCACCATCTCTCAGAGACTATTGAGACACCAGGTAGAGAGTAACATGCAGAAAATTATAGCTATGGGCCACAATCAACAAATCATGGACTATAGTTGAAAGCCCACAGATAAGAGTAAAAGATAAATGATGTTAATACCCATTGCAGACACAATAACCTATTATGGAAATACTGGAGGAGAAGAAAGGGATTTACCCCAGTGTGCATTTCATTTTTTTAACACAAGTGAGATGTTAGGTTAAATGAAACAGATACTAGAATAAAAATTGCTGGGAGAAATATTAACAATGTTAGATACTATGCAGGTGATACTACTCTGATGGCTGAAAGTGAGGAAGTGTTAAAGAGCCTGTTGATGCAGGTGAATGCAGAAAGTGCAAAAGCTGGCATGTTGTTAAACATAAAATAAATAAATAAATAAAAATAGAAATCATATCATCTTGTCTTATGAGTTCTTTGAAAACAGGTGGTGAAGAAGAGGATGCAATGCAGATTTAATTTTCTAGGTCTCAAAGATCTCTACAGATGGCAAAAGCAGCCAAGACAATTAAAAGGTGTTTGCATTTTAGAAGGATAGCCATGTCAGATATGCGTATGTTGTAAAGAGCAAAGACATTGTCAACAGAGTTGCGTTTGCATTTTGCAGGTAATAACATATAGCTGTTAACAGGTTATAAGTAAGGCTATGAACCAGAAACCTGATGCTTTTGAATTGGAGTGCTGTAGAAAATTTTTGAGAATTCCTTATAATGCAACAATATCAAATAATCAGCAAGTACTTAAGGGAATAAACCCAGAATATTCACTGGAAGGCCTGCTAATAAAACTAAATCTCACATAATTTGACACAAAGCAAAACATGGTTCACTAGAGAAAGCATTGAAGTTGGGAAAGATCAAAGGCAGAAGAAGAAGAGAGGAAAGACAGAAGATAAGATGGACAGACAACATTACTAAAGCAACTGATGTGAATATGAAGAACTAAAAAAAAAAGAGTTTTTGAAAGACAGGCCTGGAGTGCTAAATGTTCTTGAAGACTCACTCAGCCTTGATGCAGTAACTTCACAATTACAATTCTTCAGTTGCAGTAATTGTACATAGGGAATAATAAAAGAACATTAAGAAATGGCATGTTGGTCCACTTACAGAAAAAAATAATGACACTGAAACACAGCTGTGATATAATACTTCAGGATAGCAAGAGCAGTTTATCAAGATCAATTAATTTACTGATATTAGATGCAGTACTGAAATATCCACTTATACCTAAGTATATAATTCGTTCTTATTAGCAGAAGAAAAATAACTTTAAAAATGGTAGTGTAGAAAAACTGCGTAGCTGTGCTGCTTAATATGATTGTGTGTGTGTGTGTGTGTGTGTGTGTGTGTGTGTGTGTGTGTGTGTGTGTGTGTGTGTGTGTGTGTGTGTGTGTGTCTGTGTGTGTGTGTCTGTGTGTGTGTGTGAGTGTTTGCATGCATGTGTGTGGTCAAAAACTTCAGAAGGTTATGGCCTACCATAAAATTTAAAGTTTTTCCTGCATGCTTCATTGGAGTCAGTGTTCATTTAGCAGATAAGATAACAGCTCAAGAGAATGTCCTAACACTTAATGAGAAAATAAATCACAATGAAAGAGATGTGTAGAGATGTTAGCTAAATTCATAGAAGGAAAACAAGAAGTTATAATTTACAATTTGTTTTTGTTATGAAAATGTGAATTTATAACAATATCCAGTTCTTGTTGAATTGATGTTTTATGAAAATAGATAATGATTTGTAAGAGAATAAGATATTATGTTAACAACATATTTGGGAGCTGAAAGAGAAAGAAAGAGAAGCAGAAAATATAGACATTTTGGTGGTCTGATTATCTCTCCACCCAAGCTGCGCATCTGACTTCAGACTTTTGTACCGATAGTACTGTCCACCTGATTTTCTCATACTGCAGACATGGCCTCTGAGGCCGTTTGAGTTTCTGATTCCTGCCCTTTAGCCATGCATTTGATTTCAGACTTTTGTGCAGAATGATATGCCTCTTACAGCTTGCCTGATGCATTGACTACATTTTAACCATATTTTAATTTGGTGCGGTAGCTAATGTTCTGTAGAGTACTATTCAATTATTTTGGTTTGTTAGCCCACTACCTGCTTTGGACTACCTGCATTGTTGTCCTGCTGTGTCCCTCCTAACCATCTGCTCTCACCTTACCTCTGATTACAGGCACTGAATCAGGAAGTAAATTCTGCACACTTCTGAATGCCCTATCCCAGTCCATTCTCTTCTCTTGCTAGGATGTGCATATTGCTACATTTGTTTCCTTTATGGCTATTTATGTATCAAAACTATTTTCTAACTTGGTTTGATTTACTTGGCCTGTTGCTGTACTGCTCAGGTAAATGATAAAAAGTTCCAGGATGCACAAAAAAATACTAGTAACCAAAAGTAATGCACCCAGTAGCCATCAAGGAAAACTCCACTTTATTTGAATCAAACACCAGCAAAATCCATTAGTTGTTAAGCGCTTTCATCATAGACAATGACTTCATCAGAACAAGGATAATTCGCATGCTTGAAGAGGTCTATATATACCTGTTATAGTCCTGAAGAGTTTTCTCAGAATAATGCAAATGTTTAGGTTTGTGTAGTTGCAGCCTGACTTTGTGTAGAAAGGTTCAGATGTGCTCAGGTGCACTCAGTACTGAGCATGCACCTGCTGATTTCCTCCCGTTGTTGTGGGAGGTGTATCATTCAAATAGGTTTTCCCTTTGATGTTTACTTAATCATTGCATGAATATAACCTTACTAGGATTAATTTCAGAGTAACCACTCTCTTCTAGATCTGATAGTTAAAAAGTATCCTAACATATTTCTTCTATTAACATTTGGCCTTCTCCCTTAGTGACCACTCACTAATTATATTCCAAATTTCCATGTTGTTCTCTAAACATCCTAATTTAATACTTTTCTACACAAAGAGAGGAAGATCAACACTGCAGTTCTTAAAAGAGCACTTATTTCAAGTAACTGGTCTCCCATCTTATCTAGACAGACTGCTATAGGGCCTACTCATTACTCAGAAATATACTGTTCTACCTATTGCCCAAAAATTTCCTGGTATTAATGGGAGCATCTCCCTCCAACCTTATTTAAATTCTAGGGTGCAATTTTTATAGTACAAAGATTTTTAATAGATTAATAGTCTCCAAGTCTGTTTATGACATTTTTGAGATTGTTATTAAACAACATTCATTGGCTTTTATAACATATTTTGCACACAGTTTTTGTATGTGTATTACTATTTTATTCATATATGCTTCTTTAAATTTTAATAATTTAATTGATGGGCTCACTGTTTGAGTACATAATTGTCTGTTTTTAATAGATTCTGATGAAGTCCTATGTACTAAAAGGACGAAAGCACTTCATCTCTGTTTTGTTTAAAATAAAAAGTATCCATGGTTGACAATTTTCATCCCATTTTGTTCCGTGGACTGCCAGTATGCGATTTTTTATTTGTTGAGTGATTTTTACTGTACACACAGTGTTTTTGTTTTATACTATTCTACCTGCTAGAACTTCCACATTCTATGCCTCATAGAATGGTGCGTCTCAGTAAAGAGCTAATCCCATTAAAATACATTTTAATATAAACAGTAGAAGAAACTAAAAGACTGTCAATGATCACCCCTATTAGCTATGCAAATAGGTCCCCCAAGTAATGAAGTAATAGTCATGCAAAATGAAGTCCGAGCCTTCATTAAGTAGCATCCTGTGTTAAATCTACTTAGCCCAAAGGAGGTGGAAGTGTTGTTCTTCTCTATTGTCTTTTGCTAGGGCTATGGCAGAAATTTGATGGCTGGTTAAAGAGAGGCTGGATAGGAGGAAGTATACTTTACTTGATTTCTAGTCCTTGTACATTTATATAGAGATTATATCCTAGACTCAAAGCTTGTATATTTACATAATTTCTACTCAGGTCAGAAATCATAATATCTCTCTCTCTAATCTTTTCACTGTGTGCTTCTGTTGTAAACCTTAATTTATAATTGGGGAGCTTTTCTCCCCGGGCCTCTTCTGAAAAAGGGCTCTGTCAGACATTCCTGGTCAACAAATATCAAATAAATAAATAATAAATAAATAAAAACTAACCATTTATATGTAAGCAGCACATTAAAGGAGTTCTTTTCTCATGATCAGGTACTCATGTACAAAGCAAAACAAATCAATAGCATGTAAATGAGATCTATTAAAAGACGTCTATATTACATTATCATACAATTAAAATAGCGAATGCTATTTTATCGTACCGATAATGTCTAAACCACAAAATATCGAACATACGGAACAGCAATTTTTTTCCCAGGGAAAAAATTTGCTGCTCCGCAAAAAAAAAAAAAAAATAAAAACACTTAAACACAAAGATAAGTGGGGGGCTGTGCCCCCCACACCTCCCTGCTTAAATATACCAACTCCGAGATTTCACCATACCAGAGGAAATGGCAAAGTCCCGAAGACGGCCCACCGAATTTTTTCCCGGGGAAAAAATTTGATGTTCCGTGTCTTCACTATTTTGCCATTGCGACAGTATTGGATCGACTAAATAGCTTCCGCTGTTTAGTCCATTCAATACGCTAATATAAACACATTAAAACAGTTAGCTTTTAACTGATCAATGTATAGCTTATCAGAATGTATTGTGATACCAGATATATGTACCAGAAAGATTGTTGTTTTCTTAGATCTATTTTCTATGCTGTAGATTTGCTGTTATTTGCTGTTGTACAAACAGCACAGCTTGATACATCCATTAGTTTTTTTTTTTTTCTATAGTTTGTCCTACCCTTAAGTTTTCATTCTTTGAGAATATACAGGACACAGTGCTGATTTACTGTGCATCCCACCTGGTTTCGATCTATTCCTTATGAGCACTTTTTCCTATGTAGGTATTTGTCAGAATCACAATGAGACATTGTGGTGCACCAGCCTTTTTCTGTACCTCCACCCTTTAATAGCCTTCTTCTGGCCTCTAGTGCAATACAGGATGAGCAGTGTTCCAGCTTGCTGTTCATAGGTTCTTACTAGGCTTGCAGACCAGGAGATCATTAAGGAGCCTAGCTCAAATTCCTAAGCACTGCCTGGTTAAGTGACTTACTGAAGATCACAAAGCAGCCAAATGAAGGTGGAAATATTCAAAGCCTCTACCCTTGGCATAGGAAGCAGCTCATTATCAAGTCAGAGCTTTAGCCCTCTGTGTAACTGGCAGACAATAGTGTGACTATATCATGTAGTTCATCTTCTAAACCCTACTTTGCAAGCACATGTTAGAGACTGCAAACCATGGTTACTCAGGAATTTAACTTTCCCCTAGCATGCAATAATCTCAAAATCAGGTAGGAGTACAGGAAAAGAGCTGTTATTGTTTTTCTCAATGTCACTGCAGTGTTGGCTGGTAAACATCTGATTCTGATTCTGAATCCCATGGCTGTTAGCACAGCAGCTAAGATGCTAGCTGTACTGTGACTGTTGTGCTGTATATAAATTAGTTTCTATATAAACAGACTATGCTCTGATGCAAAGCATGACATGCATTCTTGCGTAAGCTTCATTTAGGAGCTACAGTATATATTATAAAATGCAGACTCTTAATGGCTTGTAAAGTTTGAGTAGTTTTTAAGTTTATATTTGTAAAATGAAAGTCAAGAGTATTATCGAAAATCTATAAGGTTTGGTGTACAATATAGTTTGTATTTCACCATCTAATTTATGTTGCACTTTCTGGCCATCATACTGTCTTGCTGTCAGCATTTAGATGCTAAACCTGCAATGGCTACACATTTAGGCAACACTGCTGAGTAATAACTTTTATACCAAAGCTTCCTCCAGCTAGAAAATATATTTTGGGGCCTTGTTATGGTATCCCTGTAGGAAGAATGATATCAGAGAAGATTCACAAACAGAATAGAGTATTTAGGTAAAACAAAATGTACCGACTGGTCAATATGCTTTGAACTATTTTCCCTAGAATAAATATTAAGAGGTGATATAACAATGGTACATAAATGCTTAAAGGGACCATTCTTATTTGAATGCATTGGACTGTTACTGTATTCAATCAGGGAGAACAGATTAATTAAGAATCTTGTCAGAAATAGGGGCCGTGGCAAACATGCTGAGCAGATAACAGCACAAATCTTCTGCTCTGCCTTTAAATACTTTTTCTGACAGGATTTTTTTTCAAATTAACATCAAAAACCTCAAACAAATTGCTTCCTATAGATCTTCAGATTGTTCTGATATAAGAGGTTTGAACATTTTTTGTTCAAAACCTTATTTTTAAGAATTTTCCTGTCAGAAGTCATATAATCTGTTTTAACTATGAGTCACTTGAGGACTTCTTTTCAAGACAACTCTATGAAGAAGGAATTACAAACAATTATTTCCAGTATTTAGGATCTTTCCACAAAAATTGACAATTTGGAACATATTATCGACAATATAAAAAAAAGATAATAAAAAGCAAATAAAACTACTGAAGGAAATCATCAAAAACACACAGATCAAATTACAGCAATAGAAAATCTGTTAATGAACTAGATGGAAGACAAACAGAAAATGAGAATCAGATTGATTTTCTTCTAAAACAAAATAATATACTATTAGAGAAAGTAGAAGATTTGGAGAGCCGATCAAGAAGAAATAATATAAGGATTTATGGTATACGTGAAGAAATGGAAGGTGACAACTTGATTCAGTTTTTAAATGACTGGCTTCCCAAAGCACTAAATCTGCTTGAATCTTTATCATTTGGCATAGAAAGAGCCCACAGATCCCTCTTAGATATTTCTACTTCAAAAAATCCCCCAGCTTCAGGATCTATCATTGTGAAATTTTTGTCAACACAAGACAAAGATTTAATTCTCAGAACTGCTTGATCAGGAGCTCCAATTCAGATAAGTGGGGAAAGTGTCAGATTTGTTAATGATTACACCACCTCAGTGATGACAAAAAGAAAAGTGTGTGTTCCTTTTATTAAGAACTTGAAGAAAGTTGGCATTAAGACACAAATCATCTTCCCTGCTAGAATTAAAATTACACTTTCAGAGGGTCAAAGAATCTTTAATTCTCTTGAAGAAACTATGGACTTTGTCAAAAACAAAAAACTTCTAGATAAAGTAGAAGATATGGAAATATCCTTACCTAGTCTTAAAAGACAAGCTATTGGAATTATTTCAAATGCTACAAAAAAAGTAACAAAAAACCCAGAGACAAGTAATTTTCCTGCAATCTTGAACTATGGTATGCTGTCAAGAAGATGCATAGGAACATATACTCAGCTCTAAAGGGTAAAATGTATCCTCCCCTTTTTTGTTGTTTTTGTGAGATAATATAAAGCTTTTAAATATAGATAGCTTCTGGGAGTTAATCACAGTCCCTTCTCATGCCTTGTTAATTTCTATTTAAGTATGAGTTACATATATGACTTAAAGTTAGTCTAGATCTGAGTCTTCACTTCCCTGCATTCAATATTTACATATACATATAGTATAAGTCACTGGATGTTCTGTTTAGTGAATTTGAAGTGTTTAAATATAATTGGGAAAATGCTTCTCTGGAAGTTTGTTTTAAATGAGGGTTATTGGCAGTTTTTGACCATCTCACTAGATAATATAGTGTACCGGGAAGTTATATGTTGAGATATATATCTGAAAAGATGATTTGGGATATAAAGAGGTGGTAATAGAGCTGCCGAGTGTCTGGCGTCTTATTTCTGCTGACTGAAATGAGTTTTTGATGTTTTGGGTTCATTACATTATTATTTGAAAAAAGTGTCCCCCCTTTGTTTTTTTGGGGTAATTCGAGTGGTTTCCCTGGTGGGAGTGGGTGGTGGGGAATGTTATTCTGATATAAATCCTGTTTTTAGAATGGTTAAACCCTATATTAAAATCTTACATAATTTCTGTTTTCTTTCCACTGCTTTGTGCCTTGCTGTGAGAGCCGTTAACCTGTTCTGCACAAGTTGTGCTTTTTTGAATAATTGTGCCTTCAGGTTTTTTACTGGAACTATTGGGTTGCTCTCCCTATCAGCATAAGATCTCCTGTCAAAGATTTAGATTAAAAAAAAAAGTTCATCACGAAAACATGGATTTACTGCTATGAGAAGCAATAATGCTTGACCTTACTACACTCCCTGCTTCAAGAAGGTTTCTCAGAGAGAGACAGCGCATCGAGGAAATTAATGGAAACAAAATAAATCAGAAAAGAAGCTCTGTTTGACTATAGACATTATCTTTATCTTAATAATTTACATTGGGAGACATAAGGGTTACTATTTACTCATTTGGTCAACAAAAAGATGAGCGCTAGAAATGAGGGCAAGGGAAATAAACAAGAAAGAGGGAAGATTATTTTCTTGAGATGAAAACAAGAAGCACATCAATATTAAGGAATTCTTATAAGATGCAAATAGTGAGTATGATCTCTTGTATTTGTGAGTAGCCAGTTTGTTTTTTGCAGCTGAATTCTACCCTGTTTATCTATTATACTAATTATATTTACACATGACTTGTTTAAGTAGGATGGCATAATTTCATTATGGTACTGTTGTCTTTTTCTTTTTAATACATGGTTTACAGTTAGGATTTGCATATTACTATAGGACATTTCACACAGTGTTTAGCATAAGCTTAGCTATGTGATCTTGCTTATTTTCTGTGTAAATGAAAATATACTGGTCTGAACTGTATGTTTTGATATTTTAGTTTACACAACTGGCATTTTAGAGTAAATAATCCTGATATTTGGTACCATGCACAACATTGTTTCTGCTGGACCAAAATGAAACATCTAGTCTATCTGGTAATTAGATAAAATAACTGTGTTGTTTCCATATACTTTTATAATGGATTCCCTTAAGACTCTTTTTTGTTTTTATTTTAAAAAGGGGAATTGCAGATATTTATACTGGCTATTGATAGACATGAAAATATTGGGTATCATCTAATAGCTCATGGATTGTTTTAATCAAAGCTATATTTTATGATAAATAACTAAAAAGATATTCCCATATCCCTGCTTCTTTACAATATACTAATGTCATGACTACATACAGTGAAGGAATGGAAAGTTCCATTAATTCCTATTTGTTAGCACTGTACAAGTTTATAAACAGTTTTGATATTCATTGATACATATGCTTGCATCCAAATATACTAATGGATGCATTAACTTTATTGATACACACGTCTGCATTATATATACTTACCAAATATTTGTCTAAGGAAACGTGATGGTTGAAGTAGAACACAGATGAAGCATTTTAATTCAAGTAATTTGATACTTGGAGGCTTTTCATAAAAATAAACAATAAAGGAAAAATAAAAAAGAGAAGGAAGTGAAGAGGAAAGGGAAAAGAAAGAAGAAAATGAAAGACAAAGGGGAAAGGGGAAGGAAAGGGGAAAGGAAAATGGAAAGGGAAAGAAAAGAAAAGGGGAAGGGAGGGAAAAAGGGAAAAAAGAAAGGAGTCTAAATGTGAAGAAAGAAGGGAAAAGGAAAGGAAAGAAAGAAGAGGGGAATGCAAAAAAGGAAAAGAAATAAAGGGAAGAAATGGTAAAAGAAAATAATAGAAAAAGGAGAAGGAAAGAAAAGAAGAAAAAGTAAAAAAAAAGGAAATAAAAGAATGAGAAGAAGAAAATGAGGGAAAAGAAATAGGAAAGGAGAAAAAAGGAAGGGAAAAGAAAATAAGAAAGAGAGAAGGAAGGAAAAAGAGGAAGAAGAAAAAGAAAAAAAGGAAGGGAAAAAGAAAAAAAAATAGTAAAAAGATATGCAAAATCTATTTATGCTACAGTGAGGAATATACAAGATATAACAATGTTGTATATAAATGTGATTTAATGTCTTTAGTTGAAGGGTTGGTATTATCTGAGAATAAGTTATTATTTTTAAAGGATATATTTGTATTTAATTCTCAAACTATATTGGAATTATTGGTAGTTATAAATCTTTGCAAGTTCATTGTTTTGATAAGTTGTAAATAGTGAATATCTAAGTACTGAAATATCTTTATATGCTGTTTAATACTCTGTTTTAACTTAGAAATATTGATAAGTCACATAACCTATATACATTTTTAATTGCAATTTATTGACATATCAATATAACTAGTGATTAAATCTGTGATATGAAATACATTGTAAGCTTTTGAAATATAGCATAACCCTTTAAAGCTTTTGGGAGGGAAGTCTGTATTAGATCATATGAATAAATAACTAGCAAAAGGTAGAAGCAATAGCAAGTGTGGGAATATAAGATAAGGGATGGTAGAGAGTGGCTTTGATAATTATATAATCAAAGTTAGAATTAAGAATTCCATATTACATTCTGTAAATAGTTGTGTAATAGTTTTTGGATAGGTCCATAACACAACAGCTGGCTTTTGATTACCATATCAAAATGAATACATATAGATGTATATCCTTAAATGTAAATGGTCTTAATAGCACTATTAAGAGTGGAGGTGCAAACAAATATTTAAAAACAAATAAGGTTGATATTGCCTTTTTACAAGAAACACACTTAATAAAAGAATATATTGATAGACTATGCTTAAAAGATTATTCTAACCAAGTAGAATCACATTTTCATGCTAAAAGAAGAGGTAACATGATATTATTGAGAAAATCTTTGCCACTTCCTAAGATAATTGAAACATACTCTGATAAAAATTGTATGATGAGCCTCATGGCCATACAGATTAATAAACAATTTGTCACACTAATAAATAATTATTGGATACATGGTGTTGGTGCCAAAGTAGCAAATCAAAATTTAGAGCTAATCACTCTACTTTCAAAGGGAGATAAAATAATTGCAGGTGATTTTAACTGTATTTTATCTCAAAAAGACACTACTAAGGATAGAAGAATAAGTTTTTCAGCAAGAGCAAGAAAAATTAAACAACTATATTGATGCTATCAATTTAAGAGACATTTATGAAATAAGAAGTTTGAATTCTTTAAGCTTTACACATTACTCATACAGATTCAGGACAGAAACAGTTATAGACAAAGTATTTACATCTGATAGAATATTGTCTAAACTACAAGATGTTTCAATAATTCCATGTCCGTTGTTCGATCACAATGCTATTGTTTTTAATATTAGTATTAAAGCAAATAATCTGAATTTTTGGCAAATAATCGCAAACTATATTGTTTTAAGGAATGGTTAATAAAGGAAATAAATTTCTTCTTAGAAAACAATGGTAATAAGGATACCCCCAAAGTTATTATTTGGGATGTAATAAAGGCATATCTATTTGAAAGAGTTAAAAGTTGGTAGTTGAATAAAAGAAAAGAATGGGATAAAGAACTTTTAGACTTATAAACGAGAATAAACAATTTGAAATGTTCTCTTAAAATGAATGATATAACCACAAATCCTGAACTAAAAAAGTTTCATTTAAAATATGTTGAAATACTGAATCATAAAGTAACAATAAACCTAGAGAGACTTAAAATACAATTGTGTTCAGTAAATCCCAAAAAATTACATAGACTAGCTGTGAAGTCAAAAGGAATAAAAAATATAAACTATATTAAAGAGATTACATATATGACTAGAAATAAATCCAAGACAGTAACAGATCTAAAAGAAATGTTTGAAACTTTTAGAAAACACAATGATGAAGTCAACAAAGCTGATTCAATGTTAATTAATCCTGATTTGAGAGATCATTTTCTTAAAGAAAATGTGAAAAAGAAATTGACAATGGAACAAAACATTATAGTAAACAAAACAATATTATTTACAGAACTAAAGGACCAAATTAAAAATCTTAAAAATAGTAAATCTCCAGGATTGGAGGGAATAATTCCAGAAATATACAAATTATTACCGGATAATACATTGAGAATTTTATTAGATGCATTTGAAGACTTTAGAAACAATTCTAATAACTTCCCATCATGGAAATATGCTATGATTTCTCCCATATTAAAGCAAGATCAAAGCTCAGAACAATGCTCATCTTATCGACCCATCTCCCTACTAAGTGTAGACTATAAAATCTTTATGTCTATTTTTGCCAAAGGATTAAGCCATATATTAACAAATCATATAGATGAAGATCAAACAGGCTTTATATTACATATGAAAGTTCAAGATAATGTTATTAAACTGTGTTTTTTAATTGATTTTGCAAATAATAAGAAAAAAGAGCTCTCAATCATTAGCTTAGACATAGACAAAGCATTCAGTTCTATATATTGGTCTTATCTCTTTGTAGTTCTCAAGGGATACAATTTTTCACCTAAGTTTAGTAAATTAATAAGTAGAATTTATGAGAATTCAATTTCATATGTTAAAATTGGTGCATTTCTATCAAACCCATTCAAAATGTTGAACAGTACAAAACAGGGCTGCCCAACGTCTCACCTTTTATTTGCCTTGCCAATAGAACCACTGGCTAATTCTATAAGAATAAACCCCAATATAAAAAGATTTTTTGTAGAAAACAATTATTACTCTAAATACGCCTTTTTGCTGATGATCTTCTGTTAACCATTGGAGACATCGACTCATGCATAACACATATTATAAATTATATAAATCTATTTCAAGATATCTTATGCTTAAAGTTGAATCAAAATAAATCAGAAGCTTTACTGATTAACAAAACATTAAATAATCTAATAAATAGCTGTAATGATGTTAATTGGGAAAATGACGAATTTAAATATTTAGGTGTAATAATAAAATCTAATTAGAATGAATCTTTAAAAGTAAATTATAAAAAATTAGTTAATACTATTAAAAAAACAATTAGAAGATTGGAATAAATCACTGCTCATGATGGATGAAAGGTTAATGCTAATAAAGATGAGTATTTTACCAAATATTTTATTTTATATACAAACATTAATTGCAACCCCCTTCAAAAAAAACTAATTAAGCAAATAAATACACAGCTGCTTAACTTTTTATGGTACCCGCAAACAAAGAGAATTGGTTTCAATTGGCATTGTAGAAGCTGGGAACATGGTGGAATTGTATTCCGAAACATTGAAATATAGGCTGAATTGGCTATCCTTAATTTAATAAGTCTCTGGTTAAATAATGAATATTCTTCAGGTTGGAAAAACATTTATAAATTAATATTGCATCTATACTATGTCAAGAACAGAAAATTCTGTCTTTTCAGATACAGATAAAATATACTCAATACTAAAAGATATAGGGCCGGATTCAGGAAGGCTTGCACGGAGTCTAAGAGTAGAGTAAGACTCCAGACAGCCAGTATGTCAGCCGAGCGATCCAAGAACAGCCAGCAGGGGTGTGCATGAGAGCTCCTAAAACGACCCTTGCACGGACAGTGTTAGGTTATGCAAATTACCTCATTTGCTGCTGAAAGCTATGCAAATGAGGTGAATTTGTGATCCAGGAAACACTAACCTGTCCATGTAAGAGTAGTGTTATTTGCAGAAATGTACTCCGTTGGTAACTGAGTACCATTCTGCAAATAGCAAAACAGAGCAATGACAGCTCCAAATAAAGGATGCATCCAGTTGAGGAAGCATGCCAATGGCCAAATATAAGGCCATTGGCATTTATATGTGTTGCAAAATAATAAAAAATATTTTTCCCCCCGATCTCCGATATTTAAGAGTAGCGCAGTGCCACGCAAATGTGTGGCACTCTAAAAACCAGAAAAATAAATAAAAGCCAAAAATAGGCATCATATTAAAAATATCCATCTGCCATGCAAGTGAATGGCAGGCTGAAGACAACATGGCTACTGAGTAGTGGTTGCTAAGGGGGGAAGCTCAGTCTGAGAGATGTAACCAAGCATTAGTAGGCAATCCTATGCAAATGAGTATAAGGATAGTTAATCCCAATTTTCCCTGCCATGTGAACCATGTCCCTAGAGTCTAAGAGTAGGATTAGGGGAGTAACAGAATAGAAGATAGGTGACATCATGAGGGGGGTATGTATCAAAGACTGTAAGCTTATTGGAGCCGAGTGGCATGTGTTTGCTGTGAGTTACTCAGGACTGGAAGAGGCGTGTCTACAGTTGTCTGAACTGAAACCCAGAAACCGAAGGCATACGCCGTGGCTACCACCAAAGTTTCTTGCAAAGATGCTTACACTGTGTGCGAGCGTGTGCGCGCCTGTAAACCCGTCTAGGCCTGTGTGCGCATGTGTGCGCCCATGTAAGCCTGTGTAAGGCTAAGCCTGTATGCATGGATGTGCACCCGCCTAAGCCTGTGTAAGCCTGTGTAAGGCTGTGTGTGCGCGTGTGTGCTTGTGTGCACGTGTTTGTGCTTGTTTGCGCGGCACTGTCCCCTGTGGAAACAGAAAGGGAAAAGGAAGGAAAAGTAGTAGTAGGAAGTTAACCAAGGAGAACTAGCAGAGCTGCCAGGTGAAATCAATCAGACTCAGCCAATTACATAGGCAGTACACAAGCCCAGCCCAGCCCAGCACTTAAAACTCTGCAAACAACATCCCCCCATGTTTTACTCAGAAACACTGCAACACTGCAGTATACAAAGAGAAGTGAAAACTTAAAAAGCTTTAACTGAGACAAAAAAATATTAGGGGCTGCCATTGCTATTATAAGGCAACATGTGCAAGATGCTGAGGGTGGTGCCATTGCGAATGTTGCTGAGCAACCCACAGTGAGAAGACGGAGAAGAGTGTAGAGACCCAGGGAAACCTACCAGGGGCTACATGAGCTGGAGATAGTGGAGCACTATAGAGTGGACAGAGAGCTCCTGCAGCAAATCGTTGAGCTGTGAAGGCCATGCCTCACACACAGAACCAACAGAGGGGAACTCATCCCAGTGGAAACCAAGGTATGTGTTGGCCTAAGAATACTAGCAACAGGTACCTTCCAGAGACCAACTGGTGATATGATGGGGATTTCACAGGCATCAGCATCCAGGATACTTCACCAGTTCCTGAATGTCATGTCAGTACATGTCAGTGATCATGTATATTTCCCTAATTCCCGTGAGGTATTGGCCAGCAATATGTGTCTCTTCCAGCAAAGAGTGGAATACCCTGAGGTAGTGGGTGCAATTGGCTGCACGCACATACACATCAAAGCACCAGCCAGTGAGCGGGGTAGGGCCTATATCAACTGCAAGGGCTTCCACTCCATCAACTGCCAGGTTGTGTGCAATTCCCAGGGCATAATACTGAATGTGTGTGCTGGCTGCCCTGGAAGCTACCACGATTCCCATATCTGGCATCTGACACAGCTGTACCAGACATTTGCCAATGGGGACATCCCTGACGGTCACCTAGTGGGGGATGCTGGATACGTACTGGAGCCATGGCTGATGACACCCATCAGAAATGCACACACACCTGAACAAGAACTCCATAATGAGGCACACACACAAACACGAAATGTAATTGAGTGTTTGTTTGGGATGCTCAAGTCACGGTTCCGGTGCCTGGACACATCTGGTGGAGCCTTGCAGTACTCACCAACTACATGTACCCAAATTGTCATGGTATGTGCCATGCTACACAATATGATCCTGTGAAAACACCTGCAGCAGGAATAGCATGGGGCAGGGCCAAACAGCCCCCCACCATTGCCAAGGCCTGCACAGGCACAGTGTGACTCGGAGGAGGAACAACCTGAGCCTGCCCCAGTAGGCAGAAGGAGGCGTGCCCAGTATGCCTTGGCCTTGGCAAAGAGGCAATGCATAGTACATACACTGGCTCTGTAGGAACCCTGGAAATGATACCTCTCTCTGACTCGCACATAAAATAAAAGGGATGCCTAACTTGACACTACCTGTTTCCAAACATGTATAGGGAGTGTAGTATGCGCATCTGACATAGGCAGCCCTGCAGCACCACTGGAGGCATGATTGCCATGTTTTAAGCAATATAAAGCAGTGCTAAACAGCATTTACCAATATTTGGTATATGTAAACAAAATTGCCCGTGCCAACTAGCGCAATGTTGGGCAACGTTGAGCAATGTTGGGCAAGGTCGGGTAAAGTCGAGCAAAGACAGGTAAACATGGTCATATTAGCTTTACTGTCCCTTAAGCAGTCTGGTCTGCCCAGCATGAAAATAAAAAGCAGTGACAGGGCTCGAACCCAGGATACTGTGCACTATAGTAACAGTACTGAACCACTAAGCCATGATAGCATTTCAGTAGCACAGCCACAGCAGGACAATTGTACAGTAATGCAAACACAAAGAAATGCTGTAACATGCCCCTAAAGACACATATAGGTAACCTCCCCCACAGGCCTATGCAGACAGAGAACATCAGGCCAGGCGGTGTGATGTGGGTTGTGTAGGCTATGAAGTTGCAATGTAATATATGTGGCATTGGATGCTAAAAAGTGTAGTACAGTAGTATGCCTCAAGCCAGTATGATAGGCAACAGTACAGACTGAAATGGTGTACCGTACATAGCAGTGCAGGCATAGCAAATGTGTATGTGTCAGGTGAACCCCTCATCGTATGTACACCCATAGTAACAATCAAGTGTGCCCCTGGGTAGAAATTTACAAAGAATAGCTGTCCCCCCGTATGTAGAAATGTTGATAAGTCTATGCAAAGTGTCTCATGGAAGCCCTGCAGGCACAGCATGATCCCTGTTGATCTATGACACAAAGGTGAGGCCTACTGTAAAAATACAACTTGATTTTCCATACACATATAGTATAAATGTCTATACTGGGTGTGCTCACACACTCCAACAAATGTAGTGGATTTCATTCAGCATCACACTAAAAGGTCATACTGGGCATGCTCACACACATGCCAAATACGGAGGTGATAATAAGGGATCTATGGACAAATGTGGATAGACATCTCTACTTCCAGAAGCACATTCACAAAGTTGTCAGAAAATAATGCTATGTGTTTACACAAACTGCCAAGGTCTGTGCATGTAGGTCAAAGGAGGTTCCCAGTGCTCATCAGTCATCAGACCCATCAGAGAGTACCACGACACACTTGCGATGAATCTGACTAGGCATGTTCAGCAGCCAGAAAGACCATGGAAGTACCCTAACAAGAGGATTACTGGCCTCAAACAGTTGCCCCATGCAACAAGACTGAATGTAACCCAATCTGTACTCTGTTGCATACTGTCTACTCAGGAGATCTCTGCTGAACAGAAAGGTCGATGTCATGTCTACACTCAGATCTGTTCTGAGTTACAGCTCAATGGCACTAAATATACAGACTCAACTGATATTGTTAACATCCTGGCAGATAGGATCAGTGTTAACTGTACCCCCTCTCACCCATGAAAAGCACATCTCTATAATGGAAGACTGCAAAGTTGCTGTCATCACGGCTGCACAGGTAAAGAACACTCTCCAAAGCCAGTATCACAGCAGCCATGGGACCAGATAACTTCTCAGGTTGTGTTCCACACAAATCACAGAACGAACAGGCACCACACTGATGTACCATGCGCAGTCATAGCCTCACCTCATGCTTTGTGCCTGTTGAATGGTGCACAGTGACTGTTATCCCACTACACAAGGGTGGAGACACCACGAACCCCAGAAAACTAGCGCCCCATTAGCCTGATGAGCCCGCTCTTCAAGGCCATGGAATGCATCATCATACAACATATAAAAAATTACATTTGTAATCCCCAAACCCTGGACCACAACCATTTTGGGTATGTAAAATGCAGATCATGTCACCTAAACCTGATAGATGACATTGAAGTAGTCAACAGAACCGTCGACAAAGGTAAGGTGGTTCACACAGCCTATGCTTGATCCTGTCACGGCTTACAACACCACCCCACACTCTGGAAATATAGATAAACCCACTAAACTAGGTATAAATTGCTATGTCAAAAGATGTGCTGCCAACAGGCTTACTGACAGAACACACATTGTGAAAGTAGCAGACTCCAAGTATGACTTTGGACCAGTGATGAGTGCAGTACCACAAGGTCCAGTCCTGTGTCTTGTCCTGTTTAGTATCTACTTCCCTGAAGTAAACTTTAACATGGAAGGTCTGTGGCTACTGACATTTCCAGAGGACTGCAAACTAGGAGCCATAATTGTAAACACTAAAGATGTGGACATCCTACAAAAGGGCCTCACTGAGACAGATGGCTGTTGTCAAAGCCATGGGCTCTAGCTCAGTGCCAAAAGGTGCATTGTCATCCCCTTTGTTTAAAACTCCGTAGCCAAGAACGACAACATAGGTGGTAGTATACTTAACACTGAAAGTGTGACAAGAGACCTTGGGTCACAGGTGGACACTGGACACAACTGTGATAATCACATCCCCGCAGTAGTCAGGAAACCCTGCTATGTGGCACACCTCAACATAAAATGTGTCTCATGCAGAATAGAAGAGGACATTGTTCCCCACTACTCATCACTCACTAGAACTATAATAGAGTACAACGCCACTTTTGCTATGTACCTCACAAGACAACTACAACAACTGGAAAGCCTGCAGCAATACCTCACAAAGAGCATTAGCAGCCTGAAATACATGCCATACACAGACCATCTCAAAATGCTCCATCAGTACTCCCTTGCATATCGCCTACTCAGATGTGTTCACTGCCTAACATACAAAGCAATGTCAAACGCAGAGCTGTTGGACATGCTCCACGTAAAACACTCACAATCCCTCTGACCTTCGGACCCAAAACCACGAGTGAAATACAAAAGGAAGGGGTGACCCATTTACCTTATGGATACCCACACCTTCAGGTTAGTGGCACAGCATGAGCTTTGGAGACCATGTAAGTGCAACTAACATTGGGCAAAGCTGCTCATCAGATTGTAGCCTGCTACAGATCACCCACCTTGTCACATGAACCTCACTCAGTATTCCTGAGAACAGTGGAAAATATAAAGGTCCTATCAAACACCATTACATGAGGTGATTACAACTACCCAAACATTGAGTGGGAGGATTACTTGTGTACAACATCCTTTGCCCAATGTTTCCTAGAGTTTAAAAGCTCTAACACCCTGGAACAGCTGGTCACCATGCCCACTAGAGGTGATACTATACTGGACATGATCATCACCAACATGGGGTACCAGTGTTCCACAACAGAGATAAAACCCTCGCTGGTAATATCAGATCATAAAGTAATCACACTGGACATCCACATCCCACCCCCCCCCCACCCAGTCAATGAAACCACCGTGAAGACATTTTCAAAGGCAAACTGCACACATCCCAAGACAAAAGTGGAAAGTTCCAAAGACCTCTTGCTATAGGATAATGGTATACAATCTGCCGAATCAGTTACAAGTGCATCCTATGAGCATCTACAGGGATGCATGGATCGAGACATCACAAATAAAACCAAGATGCACTCCTCCAAAAATAAGAAAACAATCTGGTGGTCGTTGCCCATAAATAAGCTAGACAACAGAAGGAGGGCACTAACACCTGATAGAGCCAACTTCACTAAAGGAAAGGCATCACTGATCATTATTAGGAAGAAGCAATGATCGCTCATAAAATAATTCAAGGACACTTTCAAAAGACAAATTGCCAAGGACTGTAAGAATAACAACCACAAAGCCTGCGGTAGCTATACCAGACATGTAGGTGTCAACTTCCAAATATGCTGTCAGCTACTGACAAATGGCAAGGAATACACTGAACCAACTTTCATTGCCCACATCCTGGTGGACAAGTTCAGTGTAAACTTCTCCCCATCACCCCCAAAAGGGCCTGTGTCCATTGCAGAAGGATGCAGAGCCCCAGACGTCATGGACATGCAGGTAAAGACAGCCCTCTCCAAAGCCAAGAACACAGCATCAATGGGACTGGATGGTGTCCCAGTGTTACAGAAATATGTATTTGAATATATGTGAAGTGCTAGTTTAAAAGCAAAGTAGTATGTAATGCATTTTATTCTATTAATGATATAACAAAAAGAATGAATTCATATGTAATTGCAAGAAGTTTTTGAAACTGCAGTGTGCCTTGTTGCAAGTTGGCCTCTGACCCTGGCAGCTGCTAGCTCAAGCAAGTTTTAATGTTTATGCTTTTCACAAGTGATTATCTGCTGGGTCAGGAAATTAAATATGTGAAATAATGAAAATCTTCTGCTCTTTCCTGCTGGGACGATTGGTCTTGTGTATGTGTTATTAGATAACACGCAGCTGTTGGGAAAGTGTTACAGGGGAACAAAGAAGTGTATTAGAAGACTGAATCTGCTATTGTATTTGAGCTAGCCTGGAACCTTGAAAAAGTAACTTTACAGAAAGACATTATGTCTGACCAGGTGGTAAGCAAGGCCGTATTGTTACCAGAGGAAAACTTTTTTAAATATACAGCATCAGCATTATTTTATGAATAGAATATTGTAAGCTAAAGTGATGTAGATGCCCTGTGACTGACCACGTCAGTAAGGTGGGCACAACTTGAATGTAAGAAACTATAAAAATTGTGTACTTCCTTTTTCATGTCAGACAAAATTCTGTACTTGTACGTTTTTTGCCTCCTGGTGTACACTAGTAAACTTTTGAACCTGAACCTCCTGTGTATTGATCTTTTATTTTATTTAACAGTTTGGTCCTTCTTAGCCGGAAATCCCTCAGACAGCTGCAGATCAGAGTCTACCGGTGGTCGAATACTGCACAGGAGAAGTTACCGAAATGGTTCTTCTTGGGTGAAAAGACCTCCGACTGAATTGTCGTTTAAAGAGGCTGGCCACTTTCTGATCTGTGGCCGAAGAGTGGATCCTGGACGGCTCAATACCGGAGGCTGAGGTAGGAAGATGTTTGCCTTTTTTCTGTTTTAGATCAGGGACTAGGTTACAGTAAATATTGTGTCAAGATTTGTTATGCAGATCAGGGACAAAAGGAATTACTGTGTATTTGGTCATAGATCAGGGTAACAGAATAAGGTAGGCAGTTATTCTAGATAAACTGTGAAAGGAACTGAAAATTTGGTACCATGTGATAAGAAGGGTTACGTAACATTTTCTTTTAATATGGGAAATCAGTGCACTAAAACATCGCAAGATCCGCCCCTAACCGAAGACGCAAAATATATGCAATCACAACATTCTGATAATGTTAGGTATTATATGAAGTGGGTTAACAAATATGAATTTGATGGTAAATTAGATAAAACTTCGCTGGTTAAACTCCTTAAGCAACTTAAATCCGATGCGGAAGGTCAGGCAAAAAAGCAACGCCAATTAGGCATTCCTCAGCCACACAGGTGGATTGAGGAAGCAAACCGTAGGGAACAGAAGACTAAAAATTCAAAAGAATTATTTTTAGACAAAGAAGATAATAACATAGTAATAGCAATGGCTCCTCCTCCCTTGCGCCCTCCGTTGCCTTTTTCAGGATATGAAGCGAGTGGACAGGCTGGTCTGCCTCCGCGTTATCCTGAGGTCTCAGTGAGACCACAACCATTTGTTAGAGATACTATTGAAACTAGGTCCCGAGCACGTAAATTACATGGGGACGCAGAATCATATCAAATAGAGAGAAACCTACAGGATGAGAATGAGGAAGAAATGTGTCCGCTTATAGAGGTCCCAAATCCTCAGGCAGGACAGGCAGGGTAGGACCCAACTCTCTTAGTATGCAGACCATGGACACCGGAGGATATCCGGAAAGCTACTGAGGGAATTCCCCATCCGAAAGTTAATTTTACGAAATTTTTAGAAGATTTGCAAGGCATGAGGTTGAGTTACCACTTGAATGGGGAAGAAGTAGAAAAAGTAGTAAGACAAATTATAGGTCCAGATTGGCACATGATTTGTGGCACCTGGAATCCTCGTAATGCAGAGCTTAAACCACTCCCACATAGTGACGCAGAACTAGACAATAGAGTGAAAGGTCTTACAGACCGAATCTCTGAGAAATGGAAGCCTAGAGCAGACTGGACTTGCATTAACCAATGCATACAACAGGAAAATGAGATGGTAGATGGGTACTATTCTAGATTATTGGAATGTTTTAATAATCATAGCGGTATGACAGTCCCTGAAAATCAAGTGAATGATTCCCCATTTGAACAACAATTGAAAAATGCATTTTTAAAAAGTTGCATTGCACCTATCAGTAGCTTCATTACGAAGCATGTGATAGACCATCGAACAGGTAGGCTACAAGCCTTACTTGAATATGCTAGACATGCTGAAAGACATTTTAATAGCGAGAAGAAGAAGAAGGCGCAAGTCTTCACTGCTGAAGACAGAGCTGAAGTATTTGTGTTACAGTCAGGCAAAAAGGGAAAGAAAAATGCCCAGGGAAATAAACAGTCTGACAAACGGTCAGAAGATTTTGAAGAGAGGAAAAAGAGAGATGAATGCTTCAAGTGCGGGAAGAAGGGACATCTAGCAAGGGATTGTAAACAGAATAAGAAGATAATCACAGAAGACAAGGGAGATGAGGACTGACTATATGATAGTGAAGATACATCATGCAGAAGTCAGAAATCATCAGGAGAAGTCAATAAACAGAGGACAAATGTAAATGTGATAGAAGGAATAGAGGAAGTGCAAGTAGATATAGAGGATGAAGAAAGTGAAATTTTGGATTTAGCATTATTGAGCCTAGAGCTCTACTTAGCAGACACAAAACTGGAAGTTACACTTCTGGTGGAGGGAAGGGAAGTCAAATTCCTGTGTGACTCAGGAGGGTCACGGACCCTGATACACCCCTCCAAGTTACCAGAACATTCTGAATCACCTGATTATATATTAGTGAAAGCTGCGAATGGACAGCTATACAGGGAACCACTTTCCAATGATATAGCAATAACTGACCCTGTTTCAGGTATGACTCAAAGAAGTAAGATTGTTGTTTCTGCAAAATGTCCAGTGAACCTATTGGGTAGGGACCTTATGCAGATATTTGGCATAGCAGTAGTTCTGACTGTGCAGGGTATGGAGGCACAGAGGCAAATGGATACTTTTGTGGTGCGATCGGAGGGTGAAACTTTTTATTGGTTCAGCCAGGACCTAGTTACGACTGGTCCATGGGCAATAACCGAGGAACTGATGAATGTAGCTATCAGTAAAGCCCCCTCCCTTGACACTGATTGATAGCATTTGTTACACTGTACTCTATACTACTGTACTACACCAGGACCTGATAGAGAATATGAGCAAGAATTGTTTAGAAATCGTGCAACTAGATTAGTATTACATACTTTGTATTGGGATACTGAGGGGAACAGTGTAGTTAGCTGTTCATTACCTCAAGAATTCTTTGCATTATATAGATCAAATCGATTGCTACATGTCAGCTTGACCAAGAACAAAAACGTAAAATGGGCAGACTTAGGAGAGAAGGTAATGAGATGGGAGAAACAGACTGACTTAGAATTGTCAGGACAGGGGATACAGAAACAAAAGTTGAATTGGTTGACGCAGACGCACCCGGCTGTGCACTTGCAATCTAGCATGGACAGCTGATTAGCGTTTTTATTAGAAGAAGAAGAGAAAGCCTTATGTGACATACCAACGACTCTTTGGTCAACAGGCAAGTCAGACGTAGGACTTATTCGAACAGCAGCACCGGTTACAATTACACCGAAGTCAGCATTTAGGCCACAGAAAAGACAATACCCTTTGAGGAAAGATGCAGAAATAGGAATCAAGCCTATAATAGCAGCATTACTCAGGGAAGGAGTACTGGTAGAATCTCCTGATTCACCATGTAATACACCCCTATTTCCTGTTAAAAAAGCAAACGGGGAATGGCGGATGGTTCAAGATTTACAAGCTGTAAACAATGCAGTGATACCCAGAGCACCCATGGTGCCAGACCCACATACTTTGTTAAATGACTTAAAACTGCAACAGAAATATTTCTCTGTGGTAGATATCAGTAATGCTTTCTTTTCAATACCTATACATCCTGATAGTCAATACTGGTTTACATTTACATTTCAGGGTAAAAGGTATGCCTATACTCGACTACCACAGGGATATTGTGAGAGCCCAACAATATTTGCACAAGAAATGGCTAGCAACCTGGCAGGGTTTACCCCACCAGGAGGTAGTCAAATTCTACTTTACGTAGATGACATTTTCCTAGCAGCCCCCACCCAGCAGCAATGCAGGGAAGATACTGTAGCGCTATTGAAATTCTTAGCAACACAAGGACACAAAGTGAACAAAAGTAAGTTACAACTCTGGAAAAAGCAAGTTAGATATCTAAGATATGTGATATCCAATGAAGGTAGGATTTTAGATGAGGATAGAAAGACAGCAATTTTACAAGCACCCAATCCAGCAACCAAGAAGGAAATGATGTCCTTCTTGGGGACAACTAATTTTTGTCGGAGTTGGATACCAAACTATGCTTTGGAATCTGCTCCACTGACTGACTTGATATATAAAACACCAATGGCAGCACAAGATTTGTTGCAATGGACACCCGAAGCAGAAACGGCTTCATGCAGATTGAAGCAGTTGATAGCTTCTTCATTAGTTTTAGGACTCCCAAATTATCACAAATGGTTCTTTCAGACCATAGATTGCAAGCAAGGATATATGACGTCAGTGCTGATGCAACAACATGGGGATAAGCAACGCCCCATAGCCTATTATTCATCACAGTTAGACCCAGTGGTGCGATCATTGCCTCACTGTGTACAAGCAGTGGTTGTAGCTGCAATGGCAGTACAGGCCTCGGCCTCAGTGGTATTATTCCACCCTCTCACACTGAGAGTGCATCATGCAGTCGCAGTAATTTTACTGCAAGAAAAAGTAGCATATCTTTCTCCTGCTAGACATCTTTCATGTATGACTGTACTGCTGAGCCAACCTCATATGACAATTGAACGATGTACGATATTAAATACATCAACATTACTCCCAACTCCTGCAGATGGCACACCGCACAGCTGCCTGCAGGAAATTGAACAGTTAACCTTGCCTAGACAAGATCTCACAGATATGCCCTTGGATAATGCCGAGGTGACATATTACGTGGATGGCTCATGCAGAAGGGGCCCTACAGGGAAGAATCTAGTGGGGTATGCAGTAGTTACAGACACTGAAATTTTAGAAGCCCAACCCTTACCACATAACTTGTCTGCACAAGCAGCAGAATTGATAGCTTTAACACGAGCATGTACTTTAGCAAAAGACAAATGTGTAAACATATATACTGACAGTCAGTATGCTTTCTCTACAGTACATGTATTTGTGCAACAATGGAAAAATAGGGGAATGATAACATCTAGTGGAAAACCAATTAATCATGCGCAATTTATTTTGGAATTATTAGAATCTATCCAGTTACCTACTAAAGTAGCTATTTGCAAATGTGTAGCTCATACAAAACAACAGGATAGGATTTCGAAAGGCAATGCGAGAGCTGATGCAGCTGCAAAGCAAGCGGCCTCAGACTCAGAAACTTTACTTTTGAATGAGGATTTACAACCCTCTGAGATTTTAGATTTAGACATGTTAAAAACAATGCAGACGCTTACTACAAAAGCAGAAAAACAAAAATGGGAAAAACAAGGCGCAATTCTTGAAAATGGACTATACATTTCCAAAGAGAAAAAAACAATATTGCCGTCTAATTTATTTAGATATGCAGCTTTGTTGAGCCATGGGCAGTGCCATATCTCAACAGGGGGATGGTACAGTTAGTAAACCGAATATCCCAAACATACGAATTCACAAATTATACAAAAAAATTTTGTGCAGCTTGTCATACTTGTAACAAGCACCATGCACAAGGGGCATTTAAACCTAAACAAGGAAGTTTTCCTATACCACAGTATCCGTTCCATACTATTTGTATGGATTTCATAGAGTTGAACAAAGGTGAAGGGGAAAAATATTGCCTAGTCATTGTAGATATGTTTCTAAATGGGTAGAAGCTTTTCCAACCAAAAATCTGGATGCAGAAACAGTGGCGAAAGCCCTGATAAAAGAAATAATCCCTAGATTTGGCATACTGGAAAGGATTTATCGTGACAATGGCACACATTTTGTTAACCAGACCATCCAGCAACTTGGAAGATTTTTCAGAATCTCCTTGAAAAATCATTGTGCCTACCACCCACAGTCAGCAGGACTGGTGGAAAGGTACAATGGGGTCCTGAAGAACAAGCTTTGGAAGTTAGTTGAGGAGACCCAGAAGAGTTGGATATACTGTTTGCCTTTAGCGCTGCTGAGTATGAGAACGGTTCCAAATGTGAAGGGTTTGACTCCCTTCGAAATGGTTTTTGGGAGAGCATATTATGTGCCTCAGTGGAAAGCTCTCATGCCTGCAGAGCAAGAGGCTGACAGTTCATTAGCTGGTTATATGAGGAAACTGTTAACAAATAAATCTGTTTTGCAGTTTAACTCTTTTTCAGATAAAGAGCAGACCAGAACGGTGGAAGCAGTTCTGGCTCCAGGAACTTGGGTGTGGTTAAAAGTGACGAAGAGGAAGAATTGGGCAAGCCCAAAGTGGGAAGGACCATACCAGGTACTGTTGGCAACACCTACTGCAGTCAGAGTGGCTGAGAGGACGTCCTGGGTCCATTTGACACACTGAAAACCAGTAAAGAACTTTCAACTTGATAAAAACTTTGTGACTGATATACAACAAGGGCAAAATGGCCAAGAATAAAGCAAATAGAAATGCAGATCAACCCCAGAGATGTTGCATAATCATTTTGTTGAGTATGCATTTATTGACTATACTTGTGACAATTTTCCTCTTGTTGTGGTTTTTCCTACACTCAACCACACAAGTAAAAGTGGGAAGATGTGATGAAACATCTATAGAATGGCATCCAAATTTTAACACATACCTAGCCATGAAGCGTGTATATGCAGAGACTATGAACATTTCAAATTGCTGGGTTTGTACAGCTATACCAACAGCATATGGAGGACTGTTAATGTCCGCTGTCCCTCTGGGGATAAATGAGACTTGGGAAAATGTGCTTTTTGACACAGGGACTGTGAGATCACAGGACAAAATAGCTTTATTTTTACCTGTCACACAAAAGGGAATTGTATGTTTCTATAAAAATGATACTCTCCAGGTGGGCTGGAGCAATTGTAATATAACGATATCTTATCGGTGTTATATTAAGACTAGTAATGGCAATACTTTTTGCAATACTAATTATTTGAACTCAATGAAAACAACCATGAATGAAATTCGCAAGAATCCTGTTTTATTTAAACAATTGTCAGTTATAGACCAGAAAATGTTTCATGCAGGGTTAATGCGTATTAGTACTAAAGTAGAAAATTGTTATTTTATTTGTGAGAAAAAAGCATACAAATGGCTACCTGAGAATTGGTCCGGCAGTTGTTTTTTGAGTTATCTGGTTCCGGCTATAAGACATACTGCAGAATTACCTTTGGGTAAGATACGAAACGTGAGAGAAGCAGCCCAAAAACCTGAAGGTCCAGTTGAGAAACCTGTAAATCCAGTAGGACGGATCAAAGCTGGCTTGAAAGACCATAATACCATAAAGGACAAAAGCAAATTGACTCATATGGACTTGAGTGACAGTGTTATATCTTGGGCAGGAATATTCCCAGCATATTCCCAGCATATGGAGCAGTCAAATCAATCTGGGAGTTGAGGAAGCTGTCGAAACTTCTCGAAGTAATGAGTAATGCAACTTTCTCTGCCCTAGAACTGGTGACTGATGAACTGAATGCAATGAGAACTGTTGTGCTACAAAATCGAATGGCTCTTGACTTCACCCTAGCGGTGAGAGGTGGTACGTGTGCGCTTATCAAAGAAGAATGCTGTGCATTCATTCCGGACAACAGGCATGAAATTAATAACCACCTAGAGGTAATTCAGCAGGTATCAGCCATGACTGAACCAGGCCCAAACCCACTGACGGGCTTCTTCCAGAATCTATTTGGGGGGTGGGGTTCCATCCTAATGAATATTCTGATTGCTATTTGTGTGGGTTTACTTCTATTAGGAGCATGTGTTTGTTGTGGAATTCCCTGCATGAAAAGATTAATCAAAGATTTTATTGATGTATCTGTTACTGAAACTTTGTACCAAGATATTGAGATTGAAAAATTGATCTCAGATGAAACTTTTTCTGAAGTATAGATCAAATGACTCACCTAGCTGAAAATCCTTAGTGGAAGAGGTTAGGAGACGAAATGACATTGTGCATACTTCAAAATAGAATAAAAAGTATTAATAGGAGGGAAAATGTTAGAGAAATATGTATTTGAATATATGTGAAGTGCTAGTTTAAAAGCAAAGTAGTATGTAATGCATTTTATTCTATTAATGATATAACAAAAAGAATGAATTCATATGTAATTGCAAGAAGTTTTTGAAACTGCAGTGTGCCTTGTTGCAAGTTGGCCTCTGACCCTGGCAGCTGCTAGCTCAAGCAAGTTTTAATGTTTATGCTTTTCACAAGTGATTATCTGCTGGGTCAGGAAATTAAATATGTGAAATAATGAAAATCTTCTGCTCTTTCCTGCTGGGATGATTGGCCTTGTGTATGTGTTATTAGATAACACGCAGCTGTTGGGAAAGTGTTACAGGGGAACAAAGAAGTGTATTAGAAGACCGAATCTGCTATTGTATTTGAGCTAGCCTGGAACCTTGAAAAAGTAACTTTACAGAAAGACATTATGTCTGACCAGGTGGTAAGCAAGGCCGTATTGTTACCAGAGGAAAAGTTTTTTAAATATACAGCATCAGCATTATTTTATGAATAGAATACTGTAAGCTAAAGTGATGTACATGCCCTGTGACTGACCACGTCAGTAAGGTGGGCACAACTTGAATGTAAGAAACTATAAAAATTGTGTGCTTCCTGTTTCATGTCAGACAAAATTCTGTACTTGTACGTTTTTTTCAACCTGGTGTACACTAGTAAACTTTTGAACCTGAACCTCCTGTGTATTGATCTTTTATTTTATTTAACACCCAGGCTGCATCTTACACTAGGCCCAAAAGGAACTACACCCTCACCTACATTCACTGCCCAGACTCAATCGTACCACAGGGTATGTACCCAAAGAATGGCATATACTAACAGTCATCCAGCTCCACAATGGGGGTGCCACAACAGAACCTGGAAAACATTGCCCTAAATGTCTACTCATCCTGGTCTACAAAGCTATTGAGCAAATTGTCATGGAACCCATAAACAGAGACATTGGGGACCTCCAGACACTGGACTCTATACAACCTCGCCTTGTTAAAGGCAGATCCTGCCTCCTAAACATAGTTGAATTACTTCAAACAGTTACCAAGAACATAGATGGAGGTGAAAGTAGTCCACACAGCCCACCTGGACCTCACTAAGGACTTTTTACACCATTCCCCAATCTGTCATCATGGACATGCTTATCAGTCTGAACATCAACAGCTATATCACAGGATGTGTGGCCAAGTGGCTCACAGAACAAACACACATGTTCAGAGTTGTGGGTGCCATATCCGACTCTAAGACAGTCATAAATGGCATCTCACAGGTCTTGGTCCTGGGACCCCCACCTGTTCAGTAGACACTGCTCAAAGGTACGGGAGGAGTATGGCTGAACAGGTTTGCAGATGACTGCTAACTGTGGTTCATAATCGACTCTATGGCTGACACACACATCCTCCAGAAGGGGCTTACAGAGACAGATACCTGGTGTCAAAACAATTCCCCAAGAAGAATGCCAAAGAATGCATAGTCATCCCCTTTGGCTAAAACAAAGTGCAAACAAATTACCACATAGGTGGTACTCCAGTATGTATGGAGAAAGTCATGAAGGCCCTGGGGATACAGTTAGATAGTAAATTCTCCTTTGATGATCACATGGCCAAAGTGTTTAGACATTCCTTCTATGTAGTCCACCCAATGTCACCTAATGTAACCCACTTTGTCTAGTTTGATGATGTCACCATCCTACAAATATACCTGTGGAAAGTAGAGCTCACAGTAATGTGTATAGCACATTGTGTAAATGTGTGCACCGATGGTGTCATAAACCAATTAGGTAGGGGTTTGAATCCTACACTTGACAAGTGTCTGTTTGTGTACGATCTCCTTGGAGAAGAGCAACCTTTTTGGAGAGTACTCAAACACATTAAAAGTGGTATACTAATCATTGTCAGGTCTGATGATGTCACCATCCTACAAATATACCTGTGGAAAAGAGAACTCGCAGTGATGTGTATAGCGCATCATGTAAATGCATACTCCTGTAGTATCATAAACCATGTAGGTAGGGGTTTAAATCCTGCACTTCACAAGTGTGTGTGTGTGTTAGTTTGTGTGTGATCTCCTTGGAGAGGAGCAAACTTTTTGGAGAGTACTCAAACACCTTAAAAGTGGTATACTAATCTTTGTCAGGTCTGATGATGTCACCATCCTACAAATATACCTGTGGAAAAGAGAACTCGCAGTAATGTGTATAGCATGTCATGTAAATGCATACTCCTGTGGTCTTATAAACCAGTTAAGTAGGAGTTTGAATCCTGCACTTGACAAGTGTGTGTCTGTTTGTGTGTGATCTCCTTGGAGAGGAGCAGCCTTTTTGGAGAGTACTCAAACACCTTAAAAGTGGTATACTAATCGTTGTCAGGTCTGATGATGTCACCATCCTACAAATATAACTGTGGAAAAAAGAGCTCACAGTTATGTGTATAGCATGGTGTGTTAATATATACTCCTCTCATATCATGAAGTAGTTGGATAGGGGATTGAATCCTGCACTTGGTATGTGTGTGACACTGTTGGTCAATGGGTTGTGAGTTTTGCTTTTACTACTGTATGACATATCAGTATGACACCAGTATTTGCATTGCACATATGAGGTAGCTGTGTGGCAAATACATATGCATACATGTGACCTCAATTATTGCATGTGTGTGAACCCTGCTTTCTCCAAGAACACATCTGTCATCTTTTCAAGAGTGTGCTGCTGCTTTCCAGACCTTAGGTCACATCTGTATGCTTGTGACAAGGCCAGCCACTGCACTGATCCCTGGCCTAGGTCAACTGTGTCACACACACTCATTAGGGTTTCTATAGAATTGTGTGAGTGAGGGTTTATGGCCGAGGTATATGTCAGACCTATTCAAACGCAGCAGGGTATATCAATGATGGCTATTCATTATAGGTGTACAACAACCTTTGTGGATATGCATGCAGACCCCTTATTGCTTATGTGATCCACCGAGGCATTTAAACATACCTTTGGAAATGTGATTATCAAAGGAGAGATGAGGTACCACTTAGTTGCATGTACACATCGGTACCTGTTCTTCATGTTGGTGGCTACTACCTATGTGGTACTGTGGGGATACTATGTTCCGTAAAGGTAGATGACTATGCTTTGGTTGGCTTATAGCTTTACAGCATGGGTTTGACAACAGGGATCTGTCTGTGTGATACCCTTGTGGAGGATGTGTGTGTTATCTGGAGAATGCATTATAGGCCACAGTATGCATTACGACATGTGGACAGACATATCCCTACTGTGATTGCTTGTACCTAAGAGAGCTATATGCCAAATAGGAGTGGTCTCAGTAATGGGTGCAGGTGAATACCACTGGTTACTGGCATACTATAGTACCTGAAGGATCCAAATGTTACTGTGTGTCCTACATCTGTGTGTCAGTTGTCAAGACATCATCTAACGATTGGTTATGGTCAGGCTGTTGAAGTTGTGTATACTACCAGAATGCAAAACAATGACAGATAGTAACAGTATCACCCACAGCACAGTGTCAAACCATATCATACACACATGTGTTGTCAAGTTTCGAAATGTGTGTAGTACAATGCATACTGGCCACCAATCGAGACTATGGAGTGTTACTGTTTAATACAGGGCATGTCACCCTGCCCATGTGTCCACTATGCACAGACATGCAGACAGTGCACCTCCACCATGTTCACAAATGTACACCTGCAAATCTGTGCCACACACATCCCACACATACTGTCCACTCTCTAACACATGCTGCCAATACTACACACATCAGCCAAGTGGCAGGTGGGTGGACAATACACTATTGGAACTAACCCTGGTGTAAACATTACTACATTGACAATCATAGCTTACATGCATCATGCCTGCTCAGCTACACCTTCAAGCATATCATTACACTCTACTGCTGACAACATGCTAACATTGCTATACTGCTATAAAGTCACCCTGTGCATCAGCACCATGGTAGCCTGTTCCTGCATCGATGTTACAGATGACAGGAGGTGGCACAGGTTTCATCATATGCACAGGGTGTGTTGTTGGTTTGCCTGAGGCCTACAGTGAGCCATACAATCGACATGTATATGTGTGTGTGTGTGTGTGTGTGTGTGTGTGTGTGTGTGTGTGTGTGTGTGTGTGTGAGGGCCAAGAGTACTGCTATGGGCCAATGTTGATGTAATGTGTGCGTGTATGTGGTAGCCCTAGGTGTCTTGTTTATGTGTGTGTGTGTCTGCATGCACACAGTTCCACCATGTGGCTGCCATATACGGGTATTTGTGGGACAGCCACAGACTGTACCTGCCTGGCTTTACAGATCACCATCTCTGGCCACGGATACGGTACCTGTGCCTGACAAGGGTGCTACTGACACTATCAGGTACTAAGCCTAACTGGGTACTATCCCCAAATGTAGATGGATTTACACTGGACCCAGGTCCCTGCTGGGACTGTCCAGAGCCACCTGCACATGGTCTTCTAGGACGGTCTATGGACAGCCCACCCTCAACATTGCTGGGGCTGGTACTGGCACTACAGGAGTGGCTGTGACTTGAGGGACGTCCGCGGTGACTGCCAGATGCTAATGTTGCTGGCATATGTCCACATTGATGACTCAACCATCCCACACTGTCCTGACAAATGGACATGACATTGTGGAGGACATCTAATGTCTCACCCCAACGTCTATCAGTGACCTCAGTGTAATGACGGATGGCACCTGTTAGGTCATGGATACTGTCAATTACGGTGGTATGTGCCCTCTGTGCCCTTAGTCCCTGTCTGGTGTACCATTCCATACGTGCCTGTGCCTCCATGACAGCCTGGAACATGCATGAGGTTGTAAGACCTGTGGCACGTCTGCCAGTGACATGATGAGCAGCAGTGCTCCCACGAGAACCCCTGGACATCTGCCTATGTGGTACCCTTCCAGACATCTGGGTATGGCTGCTGTGTTGGGATGCATGTGCCATAGATACCACACTGTCCTGGCCAATGCTGGCTGTACGCTGTCCCCCAGCTAAGGGCATTGGTGATGGATGTATTGGCAGTATGACTGTGCATGGATGGGGTGGACACTTGTGTACTGTCAATTGTTGGCCCAATGACAGACCCTGGCAAACATGCCTGTGCCTCAACACACCTATCATCATTATCACTATCATGCTCAGTGACATCAGTTTCCCTACTGCAGTGAACCAGCCCCAAAATCAGCACCTGTGAGAGGGAGACAGGAAACACACTTTACGACCTGTACATGATGTCTGCACACATGCACTCATGCACACATGAACACATGCACACATGCACACATGCACACGTGAACACATGCACACATGAACACATGCACACGTGAACACATGCACACATGAACACATGCACACAAATACACTCCTCACTAAAACACACACACACACACACACACACACACACACACACACACACACACACACACACACACACACACAGACACACACACACACACACCACCAGCAATCCAGAACATACTCAATAGCATGTGATGGTGGGCTACAGTATCACAAGCCAAACATTTATATCAAATGTGACAGCATGCAGGACGTGTGTTGCTCAACAGCATGCAGTGTGAGTGTAGACAGCCCTTGCTAATAACAGTATACATGGCTTTGATGCATGTGTGTTTTGTTCAGTGATTGGCCTCACCCTGGAACGCAATGTGTACATGGACACAACATTGCTGTGCAAGTATTAAAAGCTCTGCAATGTCCTGTGCACCATCACTCACAGGTATACATACCATGGCTGGATGTGTATCAATGTGTCACATAGATATCTTTTTCTGATTAGAGCATCTCTGTCTTTAGCAGATAATTGTGGACACAGGTTTAGCACATGCATGCTATGTATACACACAGGATGAGAGGTGCATGTATACCTAATGGAATACCATTGCTCAACATAGCCATTGTACAGTGGTTATGGTGAGTGTAGGACATATTGTGGACATGCAAGTGCCAGCCATGACATGGCATGCTACCACACAACTGCAACATTAATCATCACACATACACAATGTGTGTCATGTGACCTATATACTCAATAGCATTACAAGACATGTGTGTCACTTTGTACAAATGGTGATTGCTATGCATATTGTGTATAGGTGCATATGTTTGCAAACACGCAACATTGAGGTGCATAGCAATTAATGATATGTGTAGTACTGTGGCCACTGTAACTGGATGGGGTGTAGTACCATGAGACATCATCATGCAGCATCATGTGGTCACTCAAGGCTACTAATGTGTGCCAGACCGGCACATAGCATGCTGTACCTGAACTGCAGTACCATGGCTACATTCACCATTTCACGGCCAGTTGATACATGGGTTCATAAGGTGCCCAATAGGGGGCATTGCCTAACATGAATGTATTATGTGTTGAAGAGTGTCGCACAGCCACATGAGAGGCCTCTACTCCTCAAGTATATTATGTGTACTGTGTGGATGACATTTGGGATACTGAAGTGTGACCTTACAGCGGGTGTCTGAATACGCCATATATAGCATGTTAATGTGTACTGCATATGACACAGTTGTGTGTGTTGTGTGCATGTGTATCGACTCTGCCTATCCAACGTCCACTACAGTGTTGCCACAATTGTGTGGGATGCTCTGTGTATTGCAAGTATTTGAATCAGCTACTCACATTACTGAGATGTGCATAGTCAAGCAGCACACATGCACAGCATGCATTATGCGCTGGTGTGTGACGTGTACATGGCCTACCCCTCACCTATGACATGCACATTTAATTAGCAATATTAAATGTAGAACACACTCACCAGTGTGGGTCTGCTGCATTGCTGTCACACCAGAGGGACCTACAGGGATATGAGACAGTTTGTCAGTGGCAGCAACTGTGGCATTGCTACTGTGTGTTTGCAATCTTACAGTAGTACGACTGTTGACAGTCACAGGCCTGCATATTATATTCCGAATTATTATTATTGCACAACACTAGGCACCACATCTTGTAACTACACAGTACACATCTCACATAAGCATGATCTACCAATAGAGGTAACAGTAGTGTACAGCTATGCCATGTTACCTGCATGCTCCATGTCAACTTGCTGGGTGGCTTCGGCCTCCATGATGATGCATGTTAGTTGTTGTTGGCCAGGAGCCACCTGGCTCAGGAACAGCTCCTCCACTCTGGTGAGGGGGGGATGGGTGGCTACCCCACCACCTGTGGCAAGCTGTTGTCTACGGATATCAGACGCACGCTGCCGGCCATGTCTAATTAAATCACTGCAGTGATGGCGCACCTGCTCATATGTCCAGTTATGCATGCCTATGTCATTTACCCTACGGACGAGATCTTGCCACAGTGCAGTCCGCTCATGCTGGTCCTGGCTGGTTCTTGAGAACAGCAGGGCGTAGTGCTGAACCATGGTGGCTGTAATCACTTCCTCCTCTGCTGGGCTGCATGAGGGATTACGATGGTGGGCCATGACCCTGGAAGACAATGAAACAATATGTGTGAGCAAGTCAAGTGGCACACTTAACATTCTAAAGTACAGATATCATTTAACTGCCATATATAGCAACCTATTGGCTGTCAAAGGATACACACTTTCAATACCACATATCAGTGCTCAACCCACAACTGCCTGACAGTGCCTGGCACACTCTATATATCAAACCATGTTTTGCACAGCAACAAAGATAAACCAGTATGTAAGACTATACAACAGTACATGGCACACTGTAAGCGACACAATGCACCACCTAGCCACAGGGGGTATATATCAAGCTAATGCATAACGTAACATGTAATCCATTGCAATGATTGTAAAGTCCAGTCACAGTATTACCAGTATACCACACTAGTCATTGATGGCAAACCCCTGCCTAACATATGTGATCATTCATCAATATAGGTGGCATACTGCTGTACTAGACTATACATGTTGCTAGATATGCACCTATATCCTGTAACACACATATGACCGAGGCCATGGTACAGGCATACACACACATCAGACATACATACCAGACACAAAGGTATGGCAACCCACATGACCTTTACCTGTGTACCATACGGTACTGTGTGTCAGTAGTTACAAGACCTTATGCCTGAGGTATGTCATCTGTGAGGACTACGGGGAACAAACAAAACAGTGGTTCCAAGACATGTGGACATACACCATACTGTGCTGTTTAGGCATACAGCTTCATGTATTACTACAGTTCATTCAGGGGTTGGATTCACCAGTAGTAACACTCAATAAGCATACATGTACTGTTGTAGCCTACAATGGGACACCCAAGTTGACACCAACAGACTACGTCAGACCATCTGGCATACTGCTTTTTCTGCCTAGCAATAGCATACACATCTTTTGCTGGGATCACAGCTAGGAAACATAATACCATGACAGAAACAGTTTCCCACTTAGCTATCACACATATACAGAACTATTCAGAAAAAGAAGTGAATTCTGCTAAAGAACGCTCAGCAGAACAAAAAACAATGTAAATATTGGAAGAGCGTTGCACCACAGGTATTAGTATTTCATCTGAGTATTCAAAACTTGCTAAACAACCAAAATGGCAGAAAGACAGCTTCAAAACAACAGCTTCAATAACAGGCTTTTACCATGTTGAATCCACAATATATGAAAAATAGAGCTTTGCTGTTGTAAAAGTCAAGTGACGTTGTAATTCCACAGCTTTAAAACATGCGGATGTCATAAAAACAGAAAAAACGAACATAAAGTTGAAGAACCCTTCGGATGTAAACAATGGACAAGCTCTTTCAGCTTTTTCAAGCCTTCTTCAGATCCAAGTAGGTAAGCTGGGTTCAGTATTTAAAAGTTGGTATCATCCAATGAAACACCTCAGTGAATGATGAATGTTAACCAATCAAGTTAGTCCATTGGTACACACCTCCATAGCTTGAAGTTAAAACTATTTAAAACTCTTTGTTTAAAACAACATGACAGTTTGACATTTCTAAGACAGACTCAGACATATTTTCAGAAGGAATATTAGTAGAATCGTTTCAGTAGGATCTGGTTAAAAGAACAAGCTCTGCATAAAAGCCAAGATTTTGAGAAAAAAAGGTGAAAAATTAAAAAAAAAAAAAATAAAATGTTAGATGGTCATTTAGGGCGCTACTTTTTATTTCATTTCAACAGTTTCTTTGGGACATCAGAGCCTAAGTCAGTATACCTAAGGTTTCTGTCAATAAAAACAGGTCATAGCTCATTGCTCGTCTATTTTTAAGAAAAAGGTTTTAAGGGAACACAGCCATTAAGGCCAGGGGGGTTATCTGCCCTCAGCCGCATTATCCATTTGGCTTCCTCTCTCTCAGTCAAATCGGTCAGGTCTCCTTCTCTGGAAGTAAAATGTATCTTTGAAATGACCATGAAAACAAAGCGCTGTCCCTCATGCTCACGTAAATGAAGACAAAGAGAGTTTGTTTCCTTTCTGTTACGGATATCAGATTGAGGTTTGATAATTCTTTCCTTTAGCTTCATATTAGTTTTTCCAACATAAAATGCTGTGCAGGAAGTGCAGGTAGCTATGTAAACAATATTGCTGGTTAGGCAATTAGCTAATCCATGAAAAACAAATGCCTGTTTAGTAACCGGATGCTTAAATGTGTTGCTACAATTGATTACATTGCAGACCTTGCAGAAGCCACATTTCTTTGTTCCTGATGAAATATTATGTACGTAGTTGTTACATGTCCCATCGTTTAAGCATAAAATCCTTTTGAGATTCTTTTTATTTTTGAAAAGGAAACTTAGGTTATCTCCAACAATCTCTTTTAACTTTTTATCCGAAGTTAGAATCAGCCAGAACTTTTTGATCACCTGACATACGTTATCATGGTCCATAGTGTAAGTCAAATTGACCCTTAAGTTAGATGTTCTTTTAGGTATAGCTAGGGATGGTGTACTTTCACCTTCTCTGACCTTAGAGGAATAAAAAGGTTTGCCTTTTCCTTTATGTATGTCATTAATTCTGGTCTTGTTTACTTCTAAACTTCTCTTTCCATATCCTCGTTGGCTGAAATTATTAATAAGCCTCTCTTCTTCCTGGAGAAAGATTGCCTCTTCTGTACATAGCTTTGAAATCCTTGCAATTTGATTTTCAACAATGTTAGAGAAAATATGCCTAGGATGCATACTGGAAAAATGAAGCATGTGGTTTCACCACATATCTTTCCTATAGAGGCAAGTGCATGTGGGTGTGTATCGGTTCATAGGTAGGTTATAGGCTATTGGCCCTAGGACCTATAGATGTCTAGCCATACGCTACCCTGGCCTTTGACACACAGGTAATTTCATTTCACGTGGCCCTGTCAAGCAGAGCCACAGAGGTGATTCCTGGGGTGTATTTCCTATCTCACATACAATCATCAGGTTTATATATGATGACTGCTAATTAGGAGCTGTGTTTGCTATTGATAGGTGGTTTGTTCCAGAGTATGGGATGTCTCTGAGATAGGGATCTATCCCTCCAGCATGTGCTGTTTATTGAGGTGACAAGGTTTAAGTCCCTAGAGCGTGTAGCTTGTAGGGATTGTGATCTGTTTACGTGGAGCATGTCCAACAGCTCTGGGTTTCACATAGCTTTGCATGTTAGGCAGAGGTCACCTCTGGGTAGACGGTATGCGACACAGTCTAGCTGTGGTTTTGTGAGATGGTCTGCATAGGGCATCTGTTTGAGGCTGGTATTACTCTTTGTGAGGTATATCTGGGTCCTTTCCAGTTGCTGTAGATGTCTTGTGAGGTACATACCACATGGGGCATTGTACTCTATAATGGGTTTTATGTGTGTGGAGTAGAGGGGAACACTGACCTATATTTCCCTGGATGACACACCTTATGTGATGACGTGTGCCATGTAGACAGATTACGTGACTAGTGTGGCACTGTGACTATCAAAGGGGAGACTACTGTCCACCTGTGCCCATGGTCTCTTATCACACCTTTGGTGATAAGTAAACTACCACCTATGTGGTAGTTAATGGGTACTGAGGTTTTGCAAGGAGGGATGCCAATGCAGTGTCAACATTGAGCGTGAGTCCATGGCTTTGTCACCAGGCACATCTGTTGCAGTAAATATGACCCTGTCTCTCTCTCTCTCTCTCTCTCTCTCTATATATATATATATATATATATATATATATATATATATATACACACACACACACACACACACACACACACACACACATACATATAAACATCCATTGGTGTACATGTAGATATACATATAGGCACATATACAGTCCACCTTTCATGGTGGGAATATCAAGTATGGGAAGGTTATGAGGTATACAGTTATGTCATAATATTGCACAGTGTTGTGTGGAATGCATTGAAGGTGTTCTCAGTCCATGTAGCTTTAGCATGCCTCACTGGCTGCAACACTGCAAACCTGACAAATCATACCCACAGCGTTCAACCACCACATGTCATATACCAGCACTGTATGCTGTCTGGTTTGCCACACACTATAACCTACATAGAAATATGCACATAACAGCCTTCAACAACACATATATATCTACCTTTCACAAACAGTTGCAGTATGTCCCTTGCTCTATGCACATGTACAGAGGCTAATATATCTGACACAGACAGATCTCTCTGTATGTGTGTGCCATACACACACAAGGACCACACTGTTATAAGTCCATGTACCTCATGGCTGATCTGTTGGGCCTTGTTGCAACATGAACAGGTGTCACATGTGAGCACACAGTAATATTAGAGGGTGTATATATAGCTGCAAATGCTAAATTACCATACTAGCCTGGTACAGCTGTTGCCAATACTAAGCTACACGTTAATATGACTATCATGCATTTGTTACTCTGTCACATCCATGTTTACATAACTGTATGCGCTACTCCCCCAAACAGACATTGTATACACTATTGTACAGAACACAGATAACATGGATCAGATGTTTGACATTTAATGCTGGACTACATATGTCACAGTCATATTCCACTGCACACAGCTACACACTGATTTCTCCATGGCAGTAGTTAAGCAGGGCATCTGTGCATAGATACGTACTGCTGCCACATATGGATGATTCAAACTATATAGAGTACTCTTCGAAAACATCTACTACATGCCAGTAAATACATATCTGTTACATACCAGCCTTTGTATGTGTTTATAGTAGTCAGTTCCGTGTGTTTTGTACACTTGGTTTTGTTTATATCTTATTTTTTTTAAAATATATTTTTTTCAATATATTATATTTTCAATATGTTATATTTTTTCTATATATTTTTTCAATGAATATTTTTTTTATATATATTGTTTTTTTCAATATATATATTTTCAATATATTTTCTTTTTTTTAATATATTTTTATTTCAATATGTTTTCTTTTTTCAATATATTTTTGTTTTCAGTATCTATTTTTTTTAATATATTTTTTTCAATATATATTTTTTTCAGTATATTTTTTTCCCAAGATATTTTTTTCAATATATTTTTTTCAATATATATATTTTTTTCAAATACATTTTCTTTTATATCTTTTTTGTTTCCTGTTGCTGTTGCTGTGGTCTGTGTCTCTCTGTGTCGCTCTATAATGCTCTCTCTCTCTCTCTCTCTCTCTCCATTCTTGCAATGAAATGATTGCATGTGTGGACAGCTAGTACAGCCTGCTTTTATAGGTATCTGCACATGTGCATGTGATGGCCTCTGTGCCAATTGTTGGCCACCATTTGGCAATTACATGCAGCCTGCTGCATGGTACTTGCAGTGCTCATTGTCAAAGCAACCAAATGCTATAAATTGCTAGGTCAGGTAGGCATAGCCCTTTCAGCTTTCCAAAGTAGGGACCATGCTTGTTTGCTGTGGACACCGTTGTGTAAGTCAGAAGGTTGGTGTACTTCCTGTATCTGATGCTAGGGTTGTAACCAGTGATTTGAATGTTGTACTCAGACCTGAATGTTGCCACTTCCAGTACACAGTTGTCAGTGTAGAATTGTACTCACCCCTACAAATTCTAACACAAGATACATGGGAGCATGTAGTTTCTTTTCTACTTATGCAATTAGCTGCCATACATACATAGTTACTGAGATGTTTTCATTTGGCACATGAACTGTTTGTGAACTGCTATACTGTGGATATTAATGTACTCACTTCTGCACAGTTTGTGTTTTTTTTTGTTGACATTAGCACAGGATGCTCATGGAAACTGGACAATTCCAGCATTGAGTATGCCTACCTACATCCTTGCTGGACCTTGAACACACAGGTATTTTGTACATTTGGGTGGGGATTGTCCTGCTATGATACTGTGTGGGGGTTATAAAGTGCTGCTGTAACATTATTTACTGCTAAAATGGCTGGTTCTGTTATCACAGTCGCGCAAACCCGCTAACTACTGCTTAAAAGTGCTTACTCCCGATAACCACCGCGCTCATTTCTTTGAAAGAAAAGAAAATGGGGAGATAGGAAAGTGGTGAAAAAGGGGCACAAAGAGGGAAAGACAGTAGGGAAAACAGCTCGGGATGTGCAGGCCGGGTGTAGGGAAGGTCCATAGCTGCCCATTTCTTTAACAGCAACAGCTGTGCATATACTAGTAATTTGAAGGGAAATTTGAAACCTTCCACCCCTGAGAGAGGGGTGAGGACAATGAAGTATGTTGTACTGCCAATTAAATTTCAGTTTATGTGTCCAGCAGACATGTGTGCAAAATGGGCAGCTACGTATGGGGCGTAATTTTTTTGTGGGAGCAGATTGCCCATTTTTTTTCAGGTGAGAGTGGAATGTGGGGTAGGGGAAGTAGGTGTATTTTGGGAGGTAGGTTGGGGAGGTAAAAAGACAAGACAAACAAGACTCATACAGGGGCAGAATATGACACATGGGGTGGGTGAACATCATTGATGGGGAAGGGTGTTTGGAAATCGCAAGCCCATGAGCCCACAGATAGCAACAGTGGAACTGAGATTCCCACCCATGGGCACCACTGCACCTTCACAGCCTGGAGGGTGGCTGTGCTGGGGGCTGCGTAGGAGGGGTAGGCTCACCCATGAGTCATGCCACTCTTGCCTTGAGCTGGCGTAGAGGATCAGCAACTGAATGCTCGATCTCCCTATGCACCACAGCCCGGACCGTTCGGAGGGTGATAGGTGGCCCTCCTCCGGCCACACTTGCACGGGGAGGATGAGCCCCATCCCCTGCAGCGCTTCCACCTGAAGGTGGCACAGGACCAATGGAGGAGGAGGTCCCGGGCTGGGCACCGGACCTGCTGGTGCCAGGTGCCATCGCCAGCTGAGGTGGGACAGGTGGGTCCGCTGAGACTGGCCTTCCCATACTTTCTATGCTTAAGAGGATTTAATGACAATATGGGTTAGTAATAGCCAACAGCATTCCAATTTAGTTGTAGCAGCATACAGTAGTATTCCCATTAACCCAACACACCAGAGTTCCAACAGTTGAACAGCAAGCATAACACATGCATATATAGAACAACAGTGGACATTCCAACAGCATGCAGGATTGATTGGTGGCAACAGGCCACCAAGATTGTGGTATGTGAACAGGGCACATGCATCAAAGTAAATGCAGATATTTATAAACCAATAGGACATGTGTCCCAACAAATGTTATGAGATTAGACATACCCATTGAGGTGTGGAATTGCATTGTTTATGCACATACAGTAGGGTGTAAAAAGATACCTCCATTAACAACTTATATATACTGATAGTTTACACTTCATTCCTATTGACTGCAGTTATATATCCCCTACATGTATTATTATACTAGGCAATGTCCGTTAAATTGTGAAATGGGTTTTGCTAGTTCTTGATATGCCTGACCTGTATCTGACATACAAACTGTCCTGGATGCAGATGTTACTGATACATATTTATATATTTCATTTATATTTATATATCTACATATCTGGATGTGTTCAGGTGACATTATCAGGTATATGTTAACAGCCCCCTGCATTTCTAGCAGCACACTGACATTTCTGGGGAACACAATAACAAGCTACTCATGTGCCAGATTAACCTGTACATGCTGGCCATGAACCGACAGTTGAGGACTGTATATATGCTTAACAGCTACTGGCACTCCCTTCATCCACTTTATATGGGCCTACCCATGTGTGGGTTGACTGCGCTTAATACAACAGTACTATTTCTATAATGCAAGGGTACAACAACATATCGAAGAAAGTGACACGGACACACTCCAGGAATTATACCTTTATTAATTACATTACACACTTTTCTAGTGGCTCTCTGATTTATTTGATATGTCAGTGCATGCAGAGGTCTTTTATTCAAGACATATTATACCTTTATTAATGGGTTACAACACCTTTTCACGCTGTCTCACTTATTTTATATAACAGTACATGCAGAGAAGTTATTCAACACTTATTATACCTTTATTAATGGGTTACAACACTCTTTTTCAGGCTCTCTCACTTCTTTTATATGACAACACATGCAGAATAATTACTAACCTGCCTGGTGGTGCAGCCTTAGCAGCCTATCTGCATAGGCTTGCTGATTCGCAGCACGGACACCTGTAGCTGTGAAGTAAATGAAGGGATATTGAGACATACCTATCCATAATATAGACTACAACAGCAATTCTTACATACTTCATTCCATGGCTACATACTCAGTAGTGGGGCATTTTCTATTTCACTGTCCTCCTGTATCCACTGGTTCAGTCAGTCCTCCTTGCATCTCTTCAGGTCTGAGTTGTGGTGTCTGACCTGCTCACCAGTCCGAGGGACACCTGTGGCACTGGTGAGATCATGTGCTAGACGGTTCCAGGCTTCCGCTTTGTACTCAGTGCCCTGAAACTGGCCCTGCAGGAGTCTTGCATCATGATGATGGATGAGGAGCCAAACCATTACTTTTGACTCCTCAATGCCCCACCGTTGCGCTCAAAAATGAGAGCCCTCTCCAACACTGGCCATACTGTCTGCAGATGGGAGCTACAACCAGTTATGGCAATTATTCCCACCTATGGAGCTTAAATACACCTAATTTCCCGCACTTATTTTTGATTGTCCGGTTTTGAAAAATCTCAGCTAAAAGCAAACCTGCTTAGCAATGGGTACATTTCCATTGATATATATGAGTGTGTTGGAAATGCATCCATATTTAAAGCTGTCATGTCTTAGTGGTTTAGTACTGTGATTATGGTGCACAGTATCCCGGGTTCAAAGCCTGACATTGCTTTTTATTTTACTACTGGCCAGACCGGATAGGAGGTGTGGCTGTGTTTAGCCGACTTTGCTCAACTTTGCCCAATGTTGCTCGACGTTGCTCTACGTTGCTCTGTGCTTCCCAACATTGCCCAACGTTGCCCAACATTGTGCTAGTTAGCAATGTGCGCAGCTCCGCACGAACATGTTATGTTTGTGCTAGTTAGCGCAGTGCACAGCTCCGCGCGAACATGTTATGTTTGCGCTAGTTGGCGCAATGCGCAGCTCTGTGCAAAACTATTGTGCTAGTTAAAGCAGTGCTAAGCTATGAGCAATTATACTTCACTGTGCTTAATACTAGTAAACTTTGCTTAGCAGTGCTTCACATTGCTTAAGATACGTTACTTATGCATTTATCAGTATGCATGACCATTCCACCTTCTTATATATATATATAAGATATCGTTCACTACCACATAGGCCATTTCAATGCATTTTACTGAAATTTAAAAGGTAAATGTCAGAAATTCTTTTTTGTACACATTTCCTACAGAAAGTAGGAAGGGGAGTGGCGGGACTCGAACCTGGAATGCCTCCTCTTTGTGCGAGGGCTCTACCACTACACTATTGCTATTTGGCTTCATTTGCATATAAGTGGTTTATTATCCTCTTCGATATCTACACTGCTAACTGTAGCTAAGCAATGGGCAAACCCGCGCATACACGCACAAATACGGGCAGCTATATTGGGAATAATAAAAAGAAAAAAGGAAAGCTTTACATTTTAAACATGTACAGGGATTTAGAATGTGGGGGAGTGTTGTGTTGGGTATGTAGACATTTGAGCGGACTCGCTCATTTCAGCTGACATTTGCAGTTTAGGCACTTGCAGGGACATGGATATTTGGACTGCACGGCAGTCTGACACACCCCCTACACTCGTGCACGCTCCGTGTTAGCCTTAGAGTTGAGTCAGCGTGCCCTCATGAATATGCATGACCCGCTGACATCATACTCTTAGACTGCAGTTTCCATGTAAGACTTAGTTAGTCTTACACGGAGGATTAGTGAATCCCGGCCATAATATACAATCCCCATAAAATTAAATCTTATGTCATTTATTAATTATATTTTAAATAATTAAAAAAATGCTTAGTAATCACTTAATGAAAATCACTTTGTTATTAATGTTCCCAATAGGTTATACAAATAGATATCTATACTCACTTAATTTAAATAAAATGAAAGAAATGGAAAATAATGGATTTAAATTTTGGTATCAATTTTTGAATAAGGATAATATACATGATGCATAAATTCTTATAGCTAGATATAACATAAAACAAGATGACTGGCTAAATATACAAATGTTTAGAGAATTTCTCGTAAGTGAATCAATGATAAACACAAACACACCTATATTTAAAATGTCTAAAATAATAACCTTATTTTTTGGAATAAATTCAGATAGAAACACTAAGAGTACATCTTTGTCCATATTTTATAAGTCCTTGAGAGCAGATGCCTTCATACCAGAGGATTCATTTTGGAATTACTCAACTAAATTCAATTAAGAATCCTTTCTCAGAATATTGAAATCTATAAATAACACACCATCATCCATTTATTGGCAAATTTGTATGTGGAAATTCATACATAGATCAGATTCATTAATGCTATTTAATGCACCGATACCAGGTTCAATACCAAAAATACAAATTTTGGTTATGTCTTGCAATTGCAAGAAAAGTTGTTACAATGAACTGAAAATGCAATAAACTCCTCTCATTCGCTAACTTCCTTAATTTAACAAAACTTGTATGAAATAGGGAATTGCAAACTGTTTATAACTGAACATCAAATGTCACTCACAAAAAAATGTCATGGCTAAAACTGAAAGATCTACTAGATAAATATTAATTTTGATGAGAAAATTGCATTTGTTATGGACAATGTATATAGTTTTGCTGTTTGTACCTTTGTTTATATTTTTGAATTATATCATCATTTTATTTATATGTATTGTATATTACATGGTTATATTAAAAATCTAATAAAAAAGTAAAAAAAATAAATAAAACTACAGCCAACTGGTTCTCAAAAAGAATGGTTAATGGGTGGAAGAGCTTGGATGAAGATTTAAGGTATGTGACAGACAGCAACTATTTTACAAGACTGGTCACTCAGTTTGGTGAACATTGGTATCAATACATCTTGAGTTCTTGTAGCAGGGCATCATTTGCAGCAAGGCTGAGATTGTCTAGCATTTGCCATGCACCTCATCTTCTGGACACAGACACCTTTGAACATATGTTACAGAGGTATAAGCTTGCCTCTCTGGGACTTCTTGAAACTTGCAAGATTACAATGCTGACGAAGGAGTAATTTAGTAATATTGTATTGTGGTCAAAAGTGCAGCTTTGAAGTATGCCATACTATTCCTGTAGGGGCAGACATGGGAATACATATAACAGGTGTTCTTGTCACACAGTGGCATACACACACACACACACACACACACACACACACACACACACACACACCACACACGCACGCACGAACACACGCACACAGAGTCCCACTTGGATCATCTAATTGGTTAGGATCAGCAAGTATGTACAAAGTGAGGAAGTCATACCTGTTGTCAACATTAGGAGACACAATGAGAAATTTCAGTGATGTGGCCCTATCCTAGTACAATGAGGGTACACACTATACTCATAGGAATGTCATAACCATCACCACAGGTTACCATATATATGATGCAGGCCATACCCTCACCTGAATTGTTAGGGGCATGTGTAAGAATAAATTGTTTTATTATGAAATTTGTAGTTGCACAGTAATCTATGTACAGTGTGCACAGGCAAGTTTATATATTCATATTGATAGTCGTATGTAATGAAAACTCCAGTTCAGTAGAGCATATTATTTCTCCATGAAACTACAAAACATCAGATGCAGAAGAGCCACATCAATCAACACAAATTCCAGAAACACCACAAGATCAAAGTAACAAATTATAAGCTTTTTTTAAGAAATGCATACCCAATATACAATCAGTATCCAAAGGATATATGCATATCAATCTTCACCTGACCATTTCCTATCATATAATGTGCTCATTAAACTACCAGTACAAATATAACCTACTTTTTATAGTGCTGTTATTGTACAACAAACAGTTTCATTTCTCACAACCCATAACCACTAGCCTTCACATTGCTTCTCTTATGCCACTTCCTAACCTGACCTGATATCTGCCACTGTACTACCTTTCTCTCACTCTCTGTTAATGTCCTTCCTCTGCCACCAGCACACCAAACTCATATACAGCTACGTCAAAATAATCCTCAGACATATCATCCAAACCTCTGCTCACCAGTTAATTCTCCACGCTGCCAAGTAAAGCTACCCAAAAAATGTTATAGACACATACCTATCATACTAATAGTAGTCCTATGAAGAACCAGCCATCATCCCTCATCTCTCTCCTGACTCCTAATTAATGCCCAAAGTGTTTGAAACAAAATTACCCAAACGAATGCCTTAATCTCACATCATAATTCAGATATTATAGCAATGATACAATTATGGATAAAGAAAGATAACTCCTCATATGCAACTTATTCTTATGACTACTGCCTAGATGGTAGACCAAGAATGAGGAATAGAGGAGGAACCTTCCTTCTTTACAAATCTCATCTAAAACTAAAGCTTCCAGCCCAACCTAATTCATTCTATGACACTTTTACAAACTGGCTAATTATATCCATTGTACAAAACATACCTCTCCTTCTGTCCATAGTTTACCTGTCTCCCCACCCATCTACAGAAAAAAAAATTCAAAACAGTTTTAAAAATATTCTTTTAACAAAAACAAACATATAAAACCTCATTCTTTTTGGTTACTTCAACCTCAGTCTTCTCAGTGCCATCGATAATAACATCATAGACCTTTTCACTGATGACAAACAAGAGCAGCTAGTAACATAACACACTTGCCCTAATCTCAGAACCGATGACCTCTTCCTTCAAGATATTATAATCACTGATAACCCATCAGTAATGTCCAATGTCATCATTCATCCCTCATCTTTTAATGAACATTAGCCAATAACCTTCCACATGCATTCCCTGCATCAAAAAAAGCTTCTACAACTTTTAACCTTTAGCTACAAATGCAATTCTACCACTAAAAAATGTAAATAACTTCTTAATACTCAAAAATTGTCCAGTGTTCTTAGTGCATTAGAAACCAACCTTGCTGCTGAAATTCTTACAACATCACTTAAAATTATGAAGGGTACATGTTTTACTCTTGTTTTAAGACTATACAAATCCAGAAAAAAAACAATTAATACAAAAAGAAAGATCTAAAGGCACTTGCAAAACTTAAAGATGATGCCTGCCCTGGATAGAAAACAAATCCCAGTACTGACATAAAGAAACACTTTACTCGGAAGAGAAGTCTTTCCAGGCAAGCCAATAGATATCACAAATCACAGTTCATGAAATTTATGCAGAACTCCCTAATATTATCAAAATAGTTCTGGAAAGAAGTCAACTGCTTAACAGGAAGAACCATTCCAACACCCCTTCATAACAATTCACCTACGTAGGTTCTCTTTCACATATTGTATCTCAGAATTCAGCAATCCTCCAGCAATTCCAAAAACCACACCATTACCCCTAAACCCTCCTTGCATTCAATAATTTTACTTCAAGTAGATCAATACCAAAGACAATGAACCACTTCTTGAAAAAATGAAATTAGACAACCCCCTGGGGTAGATGGCATCCACTCCTGGCTCATCTACCATTACAGAAACTACATCACAACTTCTTTTCAACAGATATACTACCTCTGGCTATTGTAGTACTGTGCTAGACATTTGGAAATCAGATATATTTAACCCACTCCCAAAAAATCTAACTCTAAAAAGTCACTCACTACTGTCCTATCTAATTTTTTACCACCCATGATAAACTTTTTAGAATAAAATAATCAATAGCCAGATCATGTAATACATATGCAACTACAACCTTCTCTCCAGCAAACAGCATAGATTCTGGGCAGGTCAATGTACACTGATAGCACTTTGTACTGTTACTGATAAAATTCTGCTTGCAGCTGGCAAAGGACAGCTTACAGGTGTCATTTTTATTGACTTGACTAAGGAATTTGACTTAGTAGACCACAATCTGTAACTACAATGTTTACTTGATATAACCATAAACCCTGATTCCTCACCATGGTTCCAAAGTTCCCTGACAAATTGTCATTTCAGTGTCAGAATTTTTTTCTCAGTCTCACACTAGCCCAGCAGAAACCAGTTATTCCACAAGGATTCATACTCACCCCTCTACTTTTCTCCATTTATATCAACAAACCACCCTTACAACTTACTCAATTCCCACTTCTTCCATATGCTAAAAATATGATTCTATTTCACTCAAATCATTCTCTTTCTCAACACCACAAAAACAAATATTTGACTTTTTCTCTGTTATTAAGTGGATCAGTAACAATAAGCTCTTACTTAACTCATCTAAAATAAAAATTATGTTATATATAACCAAACACAAGTTAAACAAAACCCCTTCTAAAATGTATAGTACTGTTAACAACAATGCTGCTGTTGCAAATACTAATGCATATAAATATGTTGGACTCTGGCTAGATTCTTCACTTAACTTTTCACTACACCTAAACAACACAAGAATGAAAATTAGCACCCTGCTCTTTTGAGCAAACAAAGTCTCTGTCTTCCCTGCTAAGCCTCCAAAATAGCTGTTAGTAAAGGGATTTTACTTTCACAACTTGAATATAGCCTTCCCCTAATACCATATGCCTCAAAAAGTAATTCTTCACCTGTCCAAACACTTACTAATAAAATCTGCAGGTTTGTTACTCTTGCCAAAACTAGAACATCTCTGCAAACTGCTGCAAAAAGCAAAATGGCTTCTACCCAGAGAAAATAGCGGATCTGTTCTTCTGCTTTCAGTTATTCAAAGTCTTCTATAACCAAACCTTCCCAATACTAGCAGCTAAATTACTAAGAGAATCCGCATCCAATAACCTGAGAAACCTAGACCACTTGGCACTAAAATTACAGGTCCCTCAAACTAAACTACGCAAAAAAATGTGCAGATCACTCCTTCTCCCAAACTGATTCCGAACTCTAGGTATTATTCCCTCCCCATATTAAAGACACATACACCTACCATCATAACTGAAGATACATATTCATATAATGGCTAAATGCCAAAGGAATGCATCTAATCACATTACCTATAGCCACTATTACATTGCCACTCCCACATGACATCCTTCTCCCTCATTAATTCCCATTTCTCTCAATAGCTCTACTAGCAATGCATATTAATATTTGTATATATAGACTGAAATCAATTGGACATTGTGCATTATTGTAAATTTTTTTATCTTTAATTTACTTTCTTCACACTACATTTAATTTCTCTCATGAATCTTTTTTAATTTCATTTCATTTTTAAAACTACGCTATGCTATTGTACTATTTCTTTTTATACTACTGTACTATTTTCTCTTCCTCAGGCTGAGACAGAAATTGGTCCTCTGCGAATAGTGCTCTAACCTGGTTATCTAATTCAAAGAAAGAAAGAAATAATATACACATATTGGTGTGTATACCTGGGAAGGTAGCTGAAAACAGATTACCAGCCATTTGCAGAGCAGTATTTATCTCATCCAAGCTGCCCATGTGTAAAGAAACAGCTGCTGTTTCTATTAATAATGCCCAAGTATCCGACAGAAATTTCCAAATCTGTAAAACAGCATGTAAAATGAAAGCACTGCTGTATGGCAACACAGCTTTATATCTGTTTGCATAACATATAGGAAAATTAGGCTTAGCTCTATGAATTTTATTTAGATGCTGAGCATCTCTGACTCAAAATGTGAATTGTTGCCACTGATCTCAATTTACTCATGCAGGGCTCAGTTTTGTGCTGTGCTAGTTTGTAGCTCCATGTTATGTGTTTTGCTAACCATGATTCAGAAATCAAACTGTAAACATACATACATATATACATGCATGCAAGTATTTCAAGCAAAGGCATTAATACTTTTCTAACCTGCCAATATATCAAATATACTTCCTATCATAACTGTCCAGGCCATTCTTAAAAATATCTATTCTAAACTAGTGCTTGCTTTAATGTAATTTGGTAGTTTGCTCCATGCATCAGCTGCTCTCTCAGAGAACCAATTAGTACACTTCTTATTCCTAAAGAATCTTCTACATGGGTTGACTGATAACTCTCTACTAATTTTTGATAACCCCAAACATTCCCACATGGATTGTCTCTAAATGCCTTATATACCTGAATAGGATCTCCTTTTAAATATATATATATAAGGGACACTGTACAAGTTAAGATATTTTAGTCTTTCATAATAACTTAAATTTTCACATCCAAGGATACCCTTGTTATATTTCTGTTGTACTCTTTCCAGTCTACTCATGCATGCTTTCTTATAAGGTTTCCATATTGTTACTCAAAATTAAAGTTTGGGTCTAATGTAATTAACAAACAATGGCTTCATAATTTCTGCTTTCTAGAACAACTATCATTAACCAATTGATTGATATGGTTAGAAAAACATTAACCAATTGATTGATATGGTTAGAAAAACACAAAGCTATATCTACCAATATACCCTGGTCCTTAAAAGGAAAATCCCAGTGTTTAAAATTAGGGTCTGAGTAAAGTTGACAGAAGTCATGTCCATTTCAACACGTCACTTTCATTCTCACCCACAGTGTCATTTTACTTTTAAATATCCTGTTAATCCACAGTTCCAGTCTTGTTTCAGCTCCCAGGATAAACTAATCTTTGGATTTGTGTTCCCTCCGACTTACATTGGATTGGGGAACTATGCCCCCAGCTCCTGGCTCATATTTAAAATAAAGCCATGCCAGGAAAAAGGGACAACAGTGTATACTAATTTTTACATTTTGCACCACTCATGCTTCTACAGATGTACAAGTAGCCTGCTCATAAAAATAGTGTATTTGTCTAGTGGCATTTATCTCTCAGCAGTCTGTTTGTGAAACCTGACAAAGAAGGACCACTCACCCACTTCATCTTGCCTTGCTCTAGTAATTGAACTTGGGAATAGTATTTTTTTAGATTAGTTGCGAAAATATAGTCTAAAAAATTACTGTTCCCAAGTTCAATTATTAGAGCAAGGCAACATGAAGTGGGTGAGTGGTCCTTCTTTGTCAGGTTTCACAAACAGACTGCTGAGAGATAAGTGACATCTCTCACTGATATCTAAATATCATTTCAGTGCTGGCTATAGAATGGCATCACAACTGGTCATCTGACTCTGGTTCTCACACTACCCCCTCTACTAGAAACTTGACCCATTATCTTGCACATATGTGTCATAATAGACACACACATATAGATTAGTTGGGAAAATATAGTATGCTGTGGTGGTGGTGCTGCGGTAGCGTTGTCGCCTCACAGTAAGACGTTGTCCTGTTTGATTCTCAGCTAGAGCATCTTCTGTGTGGAGACATGCGTGAATGGTCGTACCTTCGTTGAAGGTTGTGCATCAGAGCAGGCTAATCGGTACGTAAAAGGCTACTGCCAATCATTAGCAGACCGGAGTTCCGCTGTGGCAACCCCTAACCGGGAAAAGCTGAAATACACAACAAGTTGGGAAAATATAGTGAAGTTAGTTAAGTATTGGTTTTCTGTATTTGTGCCAACCTTTCCATCTACATTAATATTAATATTTCCTGTGACTGAAACTCTGGTGTTTATGGTAAGCAGACAATTAATATTTTCATGTTCTTTTATTATTTATTATTAAATATCTTTAAACTTTTTATTTTGGCTGGTCTTTTACAGAATATTTTAACCTTTGATAGTGCTTATATTTATTTGATGACACTGTGGCCACTCTTGAAAGCCTGGCTGTTTGGTCAACATTATGATTCATATTAGTATTAATTTCACTCAGTATACTTGGGTACCATGGAAAAAGCCTTAGAGTAGTGGCTTTGTGGGTGTTCTGGTTGCAGTGTATCTATCTTACACCCAGAGCAAAGGTGGTAGAGCTAGTAGCTTTGCCAGCCTTTCCCAAGTGTGTGTGTGTGTGTGTGTGCGTGTGTGTGTGTGCGTGTGTGTGTGTGTGTGTGTGTGTGTGTGTGAGAAAAACCAAAACTGAAAGAGGGAACGTGTGCCAGCTACTTTGAACAGGGACACCAAGAGCACTGATTTCACAGAGAGGGTCATGGAGGACTTGCCTTGGAACACCTGGCTAAGGACTTAACTCTATGGATGTATCAGTGTTGAGAGAGAGAGAGAGATAGAGAGAGAGGGAAACCCAGCCCTAGGATGTGAGTGTGTTCCCTGTGTGCTCTTAAGGGAAATTGCACTTGGTGCAGAGAGCTGCATCTGTAATTACAGTGTGTATCTATTTTTTTGCAAGTGAACATCCCTCACTTGCATCGGTGGTGAGTATTGAGTCTTCTTGATTACTAGCCCTGAGAAGGGGTGTCACATTTGCCATGTCCTATTGGTAAGCCATGCAGTTATGCATCTTATCAAGAGTAAATCAGTACTTAGTTGTTCTAATTTATTGATCAGTCTATTGTGTATGACATGTCAAATGCCGAAGTTAAATCTACATAAATTACATCACAGTACAATTTTTCATTCATAACTGTTATTATATTGTTATAGAACATCATGGTACAGGTGGTAATATATCTATTTATCTATCTATTTCTATTTTCAGGATATGCATGCTGATACATGGTTTCCAATTCTGGCAATAACATTTTCAAATTTTCCTTCTCCATTATTTTTAAACAACATGAAAATAGGCTTAAGGGTCTATATGACTCTGGGTTTGCCCTACTCTCTTTTCCCTTAAAGACAAATTTAATAAGTACGTGACTCCAATCTTGAGGAATCTCCCCACATTTATACTACTTAGTAAATAATAGATATAATGGTATTTCCCTTTTTTAATTTCTCTAAATATTTTTGGGTATCTAATACCATGACAGGAATGGACCCCATTCCTAAGTCAAAGTATGATTAACGTTCATGAAATTAGTATTGTTTCAATCTTTGATGTTAGCCAAAAGTGCTCTTCACAGTACCCGCAATGTGCCCAGTAATGACTCCTTCTGCATTTCATATAGAGTTATATGTATTGGTAACATATCTAAATATGATTGTAGAATCTTTTAATGGTACTATAAGATCTTGCTGAAGTGTTCTCAGGTCATTAATACTAATTCCATCTCCTTCCAGTGCTTTATTTGGATCCAGTTTATGTAGTTATTTTTAATATAGTCTAATTTGATTTCAGTATCTGAGGTTACCTGGATGCAACTGGAACAACTTATCACCCCCCCCCCCCTTTTGTGGAACCAAACTGTTTTGCATAGATTTTGTAAATATGTTTATTATCTGTTGTGTCTAAGAATAAATTTTAGATTCTATACACAGTTTGTATGTCTTTACTTTTTCCACATCTTATGGATCTATAAAATGGTTTCCTTTTATTCTCAATATCTTTACATAAATTTTCTTCAAACTTTTCTTGGTCTTGTCTCACACTATGCTTAATTTGTTTTTCCAGCTTGTTTATTTCAGTTTTCAAAGTTGTAGTTTGACCTCTTTTCTTATATTTCTTTGTTCATTTTTAGATTCAATCTAAAATAAATGCTTTTTTGTTCACTCTTTGTAGCATTCAGTATATGATGATATAGTCAAACTTTATATAGATATTGAAAAAACTACTAAACTTCTTCACAAAGAATGGAGCTGGTAATTAAAATAAGATAAGTGCTTTCATTCTTTATTAATACAGAACATCATCAGACTCAAACTAATAAAAAGCCACAGTTATTTTAAAACATAAACCAATCAATCACAATGCTTGTAACCAGTGCAAAGTTGTAATTAAAGGAATAAGACAGCTTATGTTCCTAATCCAACAATAAATGCAAAACAAGTAGCTAGTTCATTAGCTTATTAAGGATAATTTAAGAACATTGAATGGTCTTAAAACAAGAAATTTCTATTTTACAGAAAGAAATTCAACAGGATCTATTATTTTCTTCTTTTGAAGATGCCTGTTATAAATATTTCAAAATATGGGTCAACATTCTAGTGAAATCATTAAGCATAACAACATAAATTGTGGAGAGATCAACAAGATTATAATAACAGAAAGGCTTCTCCTATACCCCACAGTAAACATATTGGTGAAGAAGTTGGAAGGAAACCCATTGTAAGAGATACTGGGACCAATAAGGAATTGTTTGAGGATGTGATAGTACAGGATCAGTCCCAGGGAAATTTTGCTCAGATGAGAATGGGCAGACCTCCATCAAGAACGATAACTATACAGAAGGATACAAGTACCAACTCGACATCTCACCATACAGACCTTTCCAGGACCAGAAAACAGAAAGGAAGGGTCAAGAAATCAACATGAAGTTAGGAAATGTTAAAGACATAAATCTAAAAAACAGGAAACTGATAATCAACATTCAGTCTTCCCCTTCCTTTTTTTTACAAGTTAAAGACATCCATCAAGGTACTGTCTTGTGTTCCTTTAATGGTTTTAAAATATTTAATTACAGCGATATTCAAATTACTGACCAGTTTGGGGATTTGTTCTCCAAAGGTTCAGTTTTATTCCTTTGACTCATTTTAATTTGGTAGACACTATTTTAGAGTTAAAAATGTTTATCAGAAAAATCAGTCTGACTTTGTTGTTGGACAGTGGCTCCAATTATGACAATGTTTTTGGTTTAAAAGGAAAAGCACATTTAATCCACCCCTCCTACCTTCAGTAGCTCTCACTGGAAGACTGTGTGAATCAGAACTGAGGGCCAGATTTCATAGGTTAATAAACATTGTAAATGGAATTTAGACAAGAAGACAGAGTTAAAGAACAATAAAAATCTGTGTATTATGAAACCAGATAAGGGTGGGGAATGGTTACCATGTCCAATTTAATTTATGTTGGTAAAGTGATGAATTATTTACACAACGGTATATGTTTTTTACTACTAACTCCCAAATTAATTGAATATAGCCTACAACAAAATAGATTTGGCTTTGAATTACTTCTTTTTGGAGTTTGCTTTTCATCCTGATGAAAAGAGCTATCTTAAGTTAAAAGGCCCCATATATACCATCTATCATTGGTATTCTGAATGTCCATAAAAATTATGATGACTCCCCCCGTTGAAACCTATACTGGCTGCTAGTGGGTCAAAGACAGAGCCTTTGTGTACCATAAACTTAAGGGCTTATACTACATGTACTTGTCGATTCATGGTATTTTCTTAAAGAATTGTCTGAATTTGACTATCATGATGATGCTATTTTCTTGTATATCGATGCTAAAGATTTATTTCTGGTATTTCCACATGATGAAGGTTTAACTATATTTTTGGAAACTTTGACTGTGGGTACCCCTTTGGATTACTCCCTTATAGAGATATTAGGTGCACTAAAGGAATTAAAACTTAGAAACAACTTTGCAATATTCGAAGATGACATTTTTAAACAAATAAGTGGAGTGGTGATAGGGGCATAAGCTGCATCTGTTTTTGCCAATATCATTCTCTGGTGGTGGGAAATTAATTATATTTTTCCTTCACTGTTCAAAGATTACAGCATGAAGTACTGTAGATACCCGGATGATATCCTAATTTTGTGAAAAGTTAGTTAATGACAAAATTAATTTATTTATTGAATATATTACTTTTACAACTGTTTTTATTGTTAACTCACCAGATTAAGGTTGATAGTTGTAATTTTTTAGATGTTAATGTTTACAAAAATCATAACAGATTTATGAATCAACAATGTATAGGAATCCTACCTACTGTACCAGCTATTTGCACTTTAACTGCTCCCTTACATGTTGGCAAAAGAAGAACTTGGTTAAAGGTCAAATGAGTCACCTATCTAGGCTTATCACAGAAGATAAAAATTTTAACAATGAATTGATGCAATTGAAACAAATGTTCCTTGAAAGGTACTATCCTACAACAATGATAGATGAATTAATGTGATATATACAGGTTCACAGACATACCCGGTTTGGACCACTATTACCTGGTTCTGAACTGCCTACTAAAAATAAGTGGCCAGGTAACAGGTTTTCCAACACTATGGTGATGACTAACCACCGTAGTAATGGCATAATTAGAGCCATGTTCGATAATAACTGGACCTATGTTTGTGGAGTGCTTGGATTAACTGAACAAATAGGGGACCATCCAAAGATTATATTTAAAAAGGGTAGGAATATTAAACACATTTTGGAAAGTTATAGACATGAACCTACCCATTTAAGGCCCTCTGTTAAGGGTATGAAAATATGTGGATCCTGTAAGCAGTGCTGATTTATTAGTGAGACACCTAATATAGTGATGGAGAATTATTCTAGAGTAATTAGAATAGATGGCTTCTTTTGATTGTTAGACATATGGTGTAGCCTACCTGGCCACATGTTTATCCTGTCTGGCTTTTTATTTTGGAAAAATGGAAATAAGTTTAAAATCCAGGATATATCAGAATAATTATGCTATAAAAACAAAAAAAATATTTCTAAAGCATTGGAGAAACATGTTAACGTATGTAGTAATTTTAATAAATTTAGTTTTTGTGTGTTGGAAAAAGTATATCATAACTCACAAGGAGGCAATTGGTCAGCTTTTTTGGAAACCAGGGAAGTTTATTGGCAAGTCTTACTTGATGCAACACAACTCCCTGGCTTAAATGATAGGATTTCTGTCTCTAGTTTTCTGCATTTAAGAGCTGATAAACTTTAAGCATCTTGTTTTCTTAGAATGTTTTAGTATTTTTTCTAAAGATACACAACAAGTTTTAACACTGATACTTAATAATGCAGGTATTCTTGAACTAGGTAATTTTTAACAGTTATTGTTGGACTAAGGTACATGAGATCTTGTTTCTTTAATTAGAGCTTTGCACTGGTTACAAGCATTGTGATTGGTTAGTTTATGTTTTGAAATGACTGTGTCTTTTTATTAGTTTGAATGTGATAACTTTCTGACACATTCCTTTTTAATTGTCCAGCTTTGTGCTTTGTGAAAAGGTTTAGTAGTTTTTTGTATTCTTTTTTTTTTAGTTTACTAGTTGGTTATATAGATATTTAGATATATAGATATAGTTGTGTGTGCTTATATCTATATCTATCTATATCTATATCTAGCTATATAAATACACACACACACACACACACACACACACACGCACACACACACACATGCACACAATGCACACGTAAGTATATCTATATCTATGTCTATATGTATCTCTCTATCTATCTACAGTATATGCATACCAGCTTTGAGTGAACAATGTGGAGAAGAGATAGAAAGTGATGAAAGCCCAACACTCTCCTTCTCTTTCTTTTCTGACTCTGGCTGCCTTGAACAAGTATTGACAATCTTTCATGTTTGACCTTACTATCTATCAATAAAGAACAGGGTTCCCATTACATACTCCAGGTCCGTTAGCATTTTTAACTTGGCCTATGAAGGTTTTACCATGCATACATTTTTCTGTCCATGAAGCCTATTTTCCTTTATTTATTTGTATTTATGTATTTAATTTCCTTAAAAGGTGCATTAAATAATCCGATTTGCACACCAAACTCCATTGACAAATGCTTCACTTTGTGACTTTGGATTGACACATTTTTTGATTATGTGTTGTACTTGTGTGTGTGTGTGTGTGTGTGTGTGTGTGTGTGTGTGTGTGTGTGTGTGTGTGTGTGTATGTGTGTGAGTGTTTGTGCAATGTTGTATTGTTCATACTTATTTGTAACTCTGAAAATTTAAAACAGCTTAATTTACTTAAATCTAGCACACTGTCTATATTCAGAAAGCGCATCTCTAAGTTAAATGTTGATGAAATATAAGAAGATAGTTTGGCCACAATTTATGAACATCCTCATTAGCTGCTTATCTGGGTAAGGAAAGCTGAAAAAGTATTAGCTCAGGTTTGAAGTTTACTTCAGATGTTTTGTACTCTTTGCCTCCTAAAATACACACTTTCTCCTTGTCATCTGTATTCTGTTACACCACATTAAATAATACCATTAGTGAATGATATTTTTCCATAATGCTGGCATTTCATACTACATTAAGACAAAAACAATTTATACTGTTTCATGCGTTAAAGCGTGATTGCTGTCTTGTGCTCTCTTTTGCAACACTTAAAAGGACATGGCCTTAGGTTACAAAACTATCAGACTGAGTATCACATAATATATCACTATAAGTGTCTGCTTATTGTCTGGCATGGTCTCAAAAGGGACATTTATTTCATAATAAGCTGTGGAGGCCTATGACCTATGACATCACAATAGGACTGCCTCAGATAGATCTGCTAATTTGTTATTTATTAGGACTTAATGCATGCATTGCCATCAACAGTCTTGCTATTTATGCAATTACTTTATTAAACAGGCTTATACTGCTTTGGCTTTTTCTTCAGTTTTCACCTTCTTATGACTTGATTTTCACTGTTTTTTTTTTATCTTCTATGTTTTAACATTCCTTCTTGATATCAGTAAAATTGCATAAATGCTCACTATATTATTTAAAGAAATAAGTATGGCTTTCGAGATCAATCCACAAAATGCAATTCCCTGTACTAATATTTGATTTTTTTATATAATTGTTCTTCTTCCTGGCATGTAACAGCAAAACTGACTTTTAAGTTATAAGGAATTAACTTAAAGTAACTATTTCTGTAAGAATATAAGCAACACAAACATATTGAACATAGCAATGCCTGTATATGTTCATGCATTAGTATTACTACTGTCAGAAAAAAAGAATATTTGAAATATTTATGTACAATTAGAAGTCTCAGTATGAAGTTATTTAGCATGAAAAATATCACAATAGGAGAAAGATGAAGGATCTTATTCAATAAATGAACTTAGTCACCCCATAAAATATTGTGGTTTTGTACTAAATCACAGCACAACAAAGGCAGATGTAACCTAATGTATCCCAGAGTGTATAATTCTTCTTTCATGCATAAACCTGCAAGTACACAAGCAATAACTTTCACAATCTCAGCCTTTAATAATGCAGTTATGGAACAAATATGTCTTACAGTGACTTGCTCAGGTTACCGAAGCTCAGTCTGATTTGTTTCAGCATTATAGGTCATGGTAGCAGTTGCTTGTCTTAATGAATTTGCTTTAAATTGAAGTAAGGCTGTAGAACTCACACTTTAATGAGATCTAAGGTTGATGCTCCATAGACAAAGAGTGAGAGAAGTGTTGTATTACCTGGTAGTGACTGTTCTTCGTCTGAAGTACAGCAAGCAAGGAGTAAGAACAATAAAGTAATGGGATTGTGGGGGGGGGGTGCTGAACCCCCCTCCCCCAAAAATGTGCTTTTTCTTTTTGTTACAGATGATTGGGAAGTGATGAGCTCAGATGCAGTAATAACATTAAGTGATGAGCTCAGATGCAGTAATAATGTGAATGCTTATACGTGAGTTAACATTTTCAAGGTGGTCCGACTTCATGTGGTGCGAGCTCTGATGAGTTCAGAGAATCCCAACAGATAAAGTGTCATAATGAAACAAATTAAGTAGTCTGTTGTTCTTGGCTTGAAAAAAACAGCACAGATATTTCCAGTAGTTGAATTACCCTCCTGAACTAATAAAGCAACCAAAATATAAATTATTTTGTCTTGATCTAGGGATGTTATTGACCCCTTTATGCAGCTCTTATTAGGCCAGTCATTGAAGATAATGCCTCCATTTGCAAATATCTGTCCAGACACATGTACCAACTAAAACGTCTAGAAAGATACCTTAGCACAAGGATACAAGGCATAAACAACATGTTCTACATGGACTGACTCAAAGCCCTTTCACTATACTCGGCATCCCACAGATTGATAAGAGATGACCTGTGTCAGACATATGTGGTATCCTCTGATCCACTACTAATGGATTTACTGCACATCAGAAAGTAAAATGCCATCAAATACTTGGTCTATTGATCTAACCCTCTCCTGCAACATCAACAGAATGGTTTAAAGGGACAGGTATATTTCACAGAGGATACCACTGCTCTGGAATAGACTCCCCATCCACATAGAACAAAGTTCATCCCAGTCCATATTCAAGCACAGTTTGGGTCTATGAATGGGAAGCAGACATTTACCCCAGGAATGCTCCCTGTACATCTAATGGACAGAGGCAGCTCATAAATACTTTATCCCATGTATCGATCTCTTCAAATTATCTGTGGTATGATCCCAGTTATTTTCATTTGGGATAATTTATAATTATCGATCATGGGATGGGTAAGGCCAATCTCTCACCAAATGAGATAGGTTAATTTGAGCACAAAAAGAGAATTTGTCTAGGCTTAAAATGGTCTGCAAGGGCAGCTTGCCTAGTATTTTTCTATGAACCTTTGAACCTATTATTAATTACATTATTATTTCTCTGTTCATTAAACCATAACTGACAGCCTCAAGCATATTTTTTGTAAAAAAAAAAAAAAAAAAAAAAGATAAGTCTATAACAGGCGAAGTGAAAAAAACAGCGATTTCTATGTTAAATGTATGACTGCAGAAATGCAGTTGTTGGGTTCTAAAGTGCAAAGGTATTTTAAAGAAGGTATATTTAATAAAATAAAGGAGAAAGAATGAAAGAAAAAGAAAGAAAAAAAGAATGAAAGAAAGAAAGAAAGAAAGAAAGAAAGAAAGAAAGAAAGAAAGAAAGAAAGAAAAAGGATGTACCACTAACAAAGAGTGCACAACCAAAATGATTTTCTTGTTCACATAATCTAAATAAAAACTTTACAGAAAAATAAAAAGTGTGCCATATATCCAGTGACAGTGCAGTAAGACATTACTTGTAAAGTGTATATATGTATATTTCTAACCACACACACACACACACACACACACACACACACACACACACACACACACACACACACACACACACACTCTCTACTACATGATGCATGTAAATATTGTAAGCATGGGCAATAATGCCTTTCAAGCCTGCCAATATACCAAAACAGTCATCCCAATAATAAGTGTCCCAAGTGTTCTTAAAATATCTAAACTAGTGCTCCTTCAGTATAATTTAGTAAGGTATTCCAGGTATCAGCTCGCCTCACAGCAAGAGGTTCTCCTGTTTGATCCTCGGCTGGGGTGCCTTCTGTGCAGAGTCTGCATGTCCTCCCTGTGTTTGCATGGGTTTCCTCCAGGTGCTCCGGTTTCCTCCCACATCCCAAAGACATGCTGTAGATGGATTGGACACTCTAAATTGGTCCTAGGTGTGAGTGCGTGCATGTGTGTGCTTCTGTGGAAGGTTGTGCTCTGGGCTGGCAACTCAACACCGTAAAAACTCCACTGCAAATCATGAGCGGACAGGTGATCTGCTTTGGCGACCCCTAACCTGGAAAAAGCCGAAAGAAGAAGAAGAAGAAGATTCCTGGTATCAGCTACTGTCTAAGAGAATCAATTCATATACTTTTATTCCTATATAATTTCAGTTTTGATTTCTACATGTCTTTTGAGTTTCTAATACCATGACAGGAATGGATATCATTCCTAAATCAGGGTACACTTAAATTAGTATTTTTTTCAGTCTTTCATACATACATCCATACATATCTGTGAATCAGATGCAAGTAGTGTCCATAGCACACATGCACCCAGCTCACCCAAACACCACCCACAGGTACCTCTCTGGTCATATCCCTGCTGTTGGGAATGAGTACAATATGACCCCCATCTGTGTATGGCAATAGTGAAAGAATGCAGCATGCAGTGCAGGTGTCCCATGCAGGTGTGTCCCTAGCTGTAAGTAGCACCATGCCAGCATCCACACCACATGATCAATACTGATAGAAAGTATTGGCATGAACACCTAACAAACCTACCCTGTTACCCCAGGGGAATATACTGTATGGCAGTCTGGGACTGCAGGACTGACAGAATGCAATGGCCTGCTACAGCTGGCCTGCATAATCACCAAATGGCCTACAGGTCTCTGTCTCACCCGCACTGCCAATGTATGTTATGTCATGGACACCAAAATAACATAACACACTCCACATAAGCCCTATGCAAGGCCATGTGGACAAACCACAGTAACATGTTCACCATGTCCCACTACATGAAATGTGGACCAACACCAAAACACAGCTGTGATGAGGTGATAACTTTAGGGAAAGTATCAGAGAATGTATGCATAATGTATGGAAGAGGATAGAATAATAAATGGGGGGTAGGAGCATGGGCAGCATGGAATGTGCAAGGTCCAACACACAGCCATGTGCACATACTATCCCTGGCTGCAAACCCAAAAATGGGTAGCTACAAACCTGCCCGTACACCACAATAGGGGTAATGTCATGACTTATGACCCCTGCCTTTGGGTAACCTGTATGAATCTGTACCACTGTGAGGTATTACCACAGCAATATAAGGCCATACTGTCATGTCAATGGATGTACACGTATGGAATCCTCTGCCAGCACTGTACCAAGGTGCTGAACTGGATACACAGACCCAACAGCAAGTGTCTGCAGCTTCCCCTCCAGAATGGCATAACTTTCCATGAATATGTAGGCATTCGCCCACAATACTGGACACAGCTGCATTCACCCTGTGTTTTCCAGGACTTCACTGTGAGCAAGAATGTCCACCTGGCAATACTTGAGGACATAAAACATCACATTGTATAACAGTACACATGTCTGAATATCTCTGCTAACACCAGTACCATGTAGCAGAAGCAGCAAAGACACAATCACCTACAGTACACACTATCCCTTGCATATGTTGACCCCATATTGCCAACTGATCTACAGATATCCTGCAGAAACAGTTTGCTACGTGTAGGTGTAGAACACAAAGGTCTCCACTAGAGTACAAACTACCTGGAATGGATCCACACATTCAATATAGAAGGGCATACTGGGCATGCTCACACACTTAGAGAAATGAAGGCAATGTCAGACAACAACATACTGAAAGGTCATACTGGGCATGCTAACACACTTAAACAAATGAAGCCCATGTCTGCCAACAACAGTGTACCATACATATCTGACAGTTGCAGATGTTAGTGAATACAATCCTCAGTATGCACCAGTCATGCTTTTCACACACATTGGATAGGAATACAGGCATATATCCATGGAGAACAGACTATAATATGCCAAACTTAGACATACATAGATGTGTGGAAGAGAGTGACAGTGGCAAAGAGGCTTCCATCATAAGGCCTGTCCCACCCAGCACACAGACAAATGGCTACAACCACATGATGTGTAAATGTCACTCACTGTAGAAATTCACCACTGGTATCCGTCAGCATTACAGACTCTGTGGTGCAAGTGCTAGCTGTGCAACATGACTGTACAAGGCAGCAGTCATCTAGCAGTTGTATACACTTACCTGCAGAATATAAACCTGTGAGTGCCTGTTTGTGGTGTGTCTACCTCTAGATGAATGGGTTATGGCCCATGCACACACACACTGCCCTCCCCATAGCCCTACTATTACAAGTCTGCTGATGCCATTCACTTTGAAATACACCTTTAGGAAAGAAGTAGCCCAGTAATCTCTGTGGTGCATCCTATAACTGTGTAATGTTATACTGTGATAAACTAGCTAGGTAGGAGTTCTAATCCCAGACATGGAAACTGTGTGTGTGTGTGTGTGTGTGTGTGTGTGTGTGTGTGTGTGTGTGTGTGTGTGTGTGTGTGTGTGTGTGTCTCTCTCTCTCTGTGTAGGGGGCAATGCTTTTTAGGCTAGTCACACTCACTACAATTCAAATGACCTACTTTGCCAAGCCTGCTGATGTCATTCACTGTGAAATACACCTTTGGGAAAGAAGTAGCCCAGTAATCTCTGTGGTACATCCTATAACTGCATAATGCTGTCGTGTGATAAATTAGTTAGGTAGGAATTCTAATCCCAGACATGGCAACTGTGTGTGTGTTTCTGTCTGTGTAAGGAACAATGCTTTTTAGGCTAGTCATACTCACTACAATTCAAATGCCCTACTTTGGCAAGGCTGCTGATGTCATTCACTGTGAAATACACCTTTGGGAAAAGTATAGCTCAGTAATCACCATGGTGCGTCCTGTAACTGCATGATGCTGTAGTGTGATAAACTAGTTAGGTAGGAGTTCTAATCCCAGACATGGCAGCTGTGTGTGTGTGTCTCTCTCTCTCTCTCTTTCTGTAGGGATCAATGCTTTTTAAGCTAGTCACACTCACTACAATTCAAATGCCCTACTTTGGCAAGGCTGCTGATGTCATTCACTGTGAAATACACCATTGGGAAACGTGTAGCCCAGTAATCTCTGTGGCGTGTTCTATAACTGCGTAATGCTGTAGTATGCTAAACTAGTTAGGTTGGAGTTCTAATCCCAGATATGGCAACTGTGTGTGTGTGTCTGTCTATGTAGGAAGCAATGTTTTTAGGCTAGTCACACTCACTACAATTCAAATGCCCTACTTTGGCAAGGCTGCTGATGTCATTCACTGTGAAATACACCTTTGGGAAAGAAGTAGCCCAGTAATCTCTGTGGTGCATCCTATAACAGTGTAATGCTCTAGTGTGATAGTACTTTGGTAGGGGTTCTATTCCCACACATGGTAAGTGTGGATGTGTGTGTGCTTCTATGTGCAGGGAGCAATGCTTTTTAGGCTAGTCATGCTCACTACAATTCAAATGCTCTAATTTGGCAAGCCTGCTGATGTCATTCACTGTGAAATACACTTTTGGAAAATGAGGAGCCCCGTAATCTCCATGGTGTGTCAATAACTGTGTAATGCTGTAGTATGATATAATGCTTTGGTAGGGATTCTATTCCCACACATGGTGAGTGTAGATGTTTGTGTGTGTGTTTCTTTATCTGTGTAGGGGAGCAATGCTTTTTAGGCTAGTCACACTCACTATAATTCAAATGCTCTACTTTGGCAAGCCTGCTGATGTCATTCACTGTGAAATACACCTTTGGGAAAGGAGTAGCCCAGTAATCTCTGTGGTGCATCCTATAACAGCGTAATGCTGTAGTGTGATATAGTAGTTTGGTAGGGGTTCGATTACCACACATTGCAAGTGTGGATGTCTGTGTGTGTGTTTCTTTGTCTGCATAGGATGCAATGCCTTTGAGGCCATCCACAGTCACTACAACATCCAATGACCTTCTTTAGTAAGCCTGCTGATGTCATACCCAGTGAAATACACCTTTGGCAAAGGAGTACTCCAGTAATCTCCATGGTGCATTCTATAACTGCGTAATGCTGTAGTGTAAATAAACTAGTTAGGTAGGAGTTCTAATCCCAGACATGGCAAGTGTGAGTGTGTCTGTGTTTGTCATTTGTATCTTTTGTGGAGGTGGCTGTGATTGTGTAACAACTAGACTCATTGTGCAGTGGGTTTTGCAAATTTCGTATATGGTGGCCCTATTATATGTCACAATGTCCACCTTACAAGGATAACAGATGTGAAATAGCTGGCAGGATGGAGTGGCAATCCATACCCCTACATGTGACATCAAGGCCTGGTGGACAAAGTTACCAACCCTTGTATTACACAGAGAACACTCTCAACCCATGTCTCATACACAAACACACTTGCCTAGGCAACAACTGCTATGTTGTAGTACCCTGCATATTGCCCACAGATAGTAATCATGGTGTGATTGCAGTGGATTACAGAGGGCATGACACCCTATCCATCAGTACAATAGGCACATACATGCAGACAGTGTGCCTTCACTATGTTCCCCACTGGATGCCTGCAACACCTGTGGTGCTATCAAATGTGACCCACAAAGGACATACCATGCCTTAAACACATGCCCTGTATGGACAGATGCCACTGATACCAGGGAATACCTGTATCATGCTATCAATGTAGGTGCAGGGTCAACCTGCTGTCCATTGCCAGTTCCCGGCACATGAGGCCAGGAGAGGCACATCTGATGATAACAATCTGTGTACACAACATGGACCAGACACCACAGGTACAGTTCCACATGTCACTGTACATGCATGTGGGACATGTGCACATCCCAGACAGCATTCATGTCATGGACTAAAGAAAACATACATGGCAAGCATTGCACAGCAATGGGCACACACAATAGTTACCCAGGTGACTGGATGGTGAATACAATATCCACCTGTGTGGGCCAATCCAGGCACTACACCTCTGAGTCACAGTGCAGACCATTGTCATGTGGCCTGATGCCAAGGTATACCCTTCACCTAGCCTTGTATATCCTTCTTGCACAGTCAACCACTACACATCCGTGAAGCAATGCATGAATGCATCTCAGTACTGGCACCCTGTGTCTGTGTGTGTGGTGTATGATGCTTTCGACCACATTCACACTCACTACAACCCCCATTGGCATACTGAAGCATGCTGTCTGATGTCAAACACCTTCACATACCCTTTGCCCATATAACCTCCGGATAACCCCTGTGGTGCATGTGATACCTGCACAATACTGTATCGTGGAAAACTAACTAGTTAGGAAGTGCATTCCTGACCCTGCCCAGTGTGTCAATGTGTGCGAGTCCCTGAGAGCGTGTGGCTGTGTTGACGCTGACACCTGTTCATGTGGACAGACATATGTACTACACCTGCCGTACCGCTAACATATCACTGTTGCAGATGTCACTCACCATCACATATCTGTTTGGACAGCTCCTCAACATGTAAGCTATGTGGTGCATGCAATAACTACATAGACATGTGATAACAATGCATAATCAGTCAGTGGTTTGTAACCCTGTACTGGTAGGTGTGTGACACAAACATGCTTAAGTTTTACTCTCCCAGCCCCTCCCTGACCAACGTTGTCTCTGTCTGTCTCTCTCACTCCCTCTCTGGTGGATGTGGAAAACTAGACCTGCTTTGCTTAGGCAGCAGCATGTGTTTTGTAAGTGATGCTCATGATCAGCTGATGGCCTCTGCACGAATTGCAGCCCTCCTCTAGCTAATTGCATCTGGAACAGCTGTGGTAACATTCCCATAGCCAATTGCATGGAAACACACTCCAGTATCTTGGAACATCATGTTGGTGTTGGGCCTTTCATTCACTGTGAGCAGGACCTAGATCTGGTGTTTGGCAAACAGCATCACAGATGGATTTGAGATTTACCTCTAACAATGTACACTGTGGAAACAGGCCAACATACAGGAGGGGGATGTGCCTGACATGACTACAGAATGTAAGTGTTGCTATTCTGCATTTGGAGTAATGTCTGTTTAACACACTGTGTGTGGTGATGGCTGGTCTACATGTTTTATTGCCTGTCATGACAGTGCTATATTTTTCAGGAAACCTCCATCTGTAGGGTCATCTGCAGACTGGGCAGTGTGTGGTGCCTTTTGTTTCTTGTGTTACTTACAGAGCATCTCTCTGAGAACTTCAGAAGCATAGTGTGAGGATTGCAGTCAGTACACGGTGACAGCCATGAGATTTAGTGATTTCATGTCCCTCATAGGACATATGTCACAACAAACCCTGTTACAACAGTAAATGTATGAGGTTATCACAGCAACATGTCAATATTGGCCCTGTGTTTGTGCCTTCAGCCACAACTCTGTCAACCTTTGTACATATGTCATGCAGTAAGAGGTACATATGTTCTGTACACCATTATTTATTGACATCATATCTGATAACAAGCCATTGAGATAGACTGCTACACATTATGTATAGTAGGGGTTATATTTGAGGACATAACCTGGGCATTCTGTGGTTGTGTGTACAGACTTGAGGTGTGTGCACGTATGGTGATTGTCAACAGTGTGTGTATTGTGAATATGCACCTTGGCCTGTGTACAGACTGTGGTAGATGTCATTTTTCTTGGTCCTGTTCTATCTGATGTTACATGCTGCTCCAGTGTATGGTACCCTATCAGCTTACATGTTTGTAGGGCCAAACACACACATGTCCCATACCACAGACAGGCATCGGTCCACACTGTAGTAGCCCAGTATATGTAGGGTTAATGTGTGAGTGGCACATATGAAGATGGTTTTGATCAGACAGTCCATATACTGTAATACTAAGCTAGTTTACCATATGTGGCTGTGGCTGTGTTCACATTGATTGTGGTTATGCACATTCACACAGGTGTCTGTTTGTGCTGTGACATGCCTGTAGAGCCTGCTATATCTGCAGGTAGATGTGTATTCCCCCATAAGTAATGTAGGCAAGTGTTGTGGCAGTCTGCCTGTAGCCTGCACAGTGCTTTGTTACATTCCTAGCAGCTTAGCATATTTACCCAGTGTGATGTTATGTCCAGATATTTGCCAGATGTACTGCTGCTGGGCCACCATAACTGTCATGTATTTCTGGCAAAGCAGTGGGATGCTGTACAGATGTATGTCACTAACTAGTGGGTAGTATGTGGCCATATGACCTCTGCACCAGCGGTTATGTGTCAGGACAGACGGGAGTGTGTGAATGCATAACCTATGGGGGCAAATGTATTCCAGTATTTATGTGATATACCCATCCACATGGTTGTTAACATCCACATTGTCAGGCTCGGCCCACATGTCTTGCACTAAGGGGTTCTGTTTATACCTCTGGACTGACCAGAGTGTATCAGACTGTCCACATTTATTGGCCATATCTCTGCTGTAGTCCACAGGATCATTACTGTGCTAGCAGTGGCACTGCACTATGATGTCCTTAGGAAGTCTGTCAGTAGCCAATGGTGCACATCTTAAAAGAAGATGTGACCTCCCACACACAGAATGTCTGTTAAGTCAACCCCTATTACAGTAGCAACAGTCTAATATATACCTGTAATACATACCTGACATCCCCTTGCACTAAGAGGTTGGGACTACTGGGGCTGAGGAAGGACTCCACGCCATGTTCTGGACATATGGTGAACATATATGTATATATAATTATCCGTATATCTATATAGATATATACACATATACATATGAACATACATAGATGGATATGTATATGTACATATATATATATATATATATATATATATATATATATATATATATATACATATAAACACTCAGATATCTACATATACACAGCAATATATGTCTACACATATACAGATAGAGATACCTATGCACATATACTTATGTATATCTACATATATATTGACAGTAATAGGTATATCAGGATAAATATGTATTCACATATAGTTATAGATATCTACATATATATCTACATAAATAGGCATATCTGTACACATAGGATGCATATATATATATATATATATATATATATATATATATATATATATACAAAAGATCTACACATGGCCATATATATGATGCACTATACAGATGTGTATACAGACATATGTATGAATATACATGTGTATGTACATGTAGAGATTTATCAACATTTGTATATGTATATATCCATATTACTGTCACGTGTAAACATCACGGTTGTGTATACCCTCCCAGGTGTATCTCACTGTATGTATCTGATACATGTACATTATGATAAAACAACATATGTGATGCAACAGTCATATTAATAAGTACTATACACTTGTGGAAGCAAATGTGATTGTTCAGTAGTAATCAATATGTGTATTGACAGATATATTGGAAAAAACAACAGCTGTCTTCACAGTGGTCATGGTGTAGTGGTTAAGTGTTGTGACTATAGTGTACAGGGTCCTGGGTTCAAGACCTGCAAGGGCTGTTCATTTTGTTGCTGGGCAGAACAAGGGCTGTCGGATACAGAGTGGTTATGGCAGTTTTGAGCAGCTTTAAGTGTGTTTGCATGGGATTGCATGAAGCTAAGTGGTACTAAGCTACGGGTAAATGTACGAGCGCTTGCGCAGTATAGGCTTCGCTTACCAATGCGCAAATCAGCTTAGCTGTTATATTGGAGCAATGTTGATACCTGCTAAGCATGGTTTAGCCCTGGCAACCAGTTCACACCACCCAGTCTGATAACATAACAGGGTAATGACATCTGTAATAAGTGTATGTAATGCCATGTACAATACATGCACCTATGTGTTGACATTACAGTAGCAAGGGGTGTGAGTCTCATGTCTGGGACACAGAAGTATATGAGGCCTGTACAGCACTGTTATCCATGTGAATGTGTTACATGCAGGGGTAGGTAGCCCAGGGTACATGTTATCACACTGGCATGTAGTGTATCATGGCAGTACTACTGTTGACAGTGCTTTCCCAGGCAAGAGTAGAGTGCTAAATGTAGTACTGACAACAGGCACACCTGTAGGCATAGTTGGACTCTGAGGTCTCCCTGCTGTGTGAGCTCTGTCACAGTATATATCCCCTGCTGAATAATGATCTGACATGTGGAATGTAACTGTAGACTACCATCTATGTAGCACATGTTAGTGAGGGCTTCCAACATGTAGTTATGGCATACATATTGTTGTCAAACATCTATCTGTCAACACATTCATCCTACTGCATAGCTACTTGGCAAGCTGGTGACTGTCAGTCCCTGTACAGATGTCCAGATGGCAGGTATTCTGCTGGGATATGTACAGACAACCTATGCTTTATTGACACTTACATGTCTGCCCAGCTGTGTAAGAACTGACACACATAGAAGACAACACCCTGTACACAGCACATGCCATGGGTACCTCCACTACACTACCACAGTCAACAGAACATGCTTGGGTACAGGTCTCCATTACAGAGACTAACCATGTGTTGTAATACATGTTGCATACATGAAAGGACAGGGCAACTCCACTGAATGTAGTACGGCAAACCAGGACTCTCCACCAGCTCACAATAAGGCACGGCTAAAACTCAAAAATTCCAGCAGGAATTCCAGCAGCCTTATTGTGAGCTGGTGGAGAGTCCTGGTTTGCCGTACTACATTCAGTGGAGTTGCCCTGTCCTTTCATTATAGGTGTTTTGGTGTTTCTTTTGGTTTACGTTTGGACATGTTGCATACATGTCAACTTGGTCACCCCAGTGGCCATGTGCAGGAGGCACCCAGGGGATTGGCTGATGCATGTCACTCTCACCCTGAGTGTCACCACAGTGGTGTCTGTCGATAGATTACCTGCTGCCACATGGCAGGTGGCAGGATACCACTGTACACACATCCCCTAAAAACCCATCTCTCAATGGACAATAGCTAGGTACACAGCTTTGACCACATGCAGCTATGCACCACAGTACTGACACATGTGTATGTGTGCATTACTGAGTATAGTAGTGTCTTTGTGTTAGTACACCTGCACTTGTGAATTCCATAAGGGCCTTCACAACCACCTCAACACCCGTTGCCATAGTCAGTTGTGGCTGCTGGTGTATGGGACATTATATCTATCATGTTACACTCCTCTCCATACCGGCTACATGAGCCTTGCAGTACCAGCACAACAGTGTTGCACAAATGGGTTGATAGGCATGGGATACCCATTGAGTTCTGGCAAGCGTGTGTATGTGTGCATGTCTGTATATCTGTAGGGTACAGCATTCTGAGGTCACATACTCCTATTAGACTATCTATTGCCACACAGTAGTAAAGATAGTGTTGCTTCTGCCCATAGTTGAGGCATGACAATGCAACACCATACTATGCCTGTGACATGTGCATTAGATGCATATTCCTGTAGTACCACTGTTGGGATATAAAATGGGTTGCATCACAGTCGTGGGCAATGTGTGATGGTGGGTATGTCAGAGTGTTATCATGGGTTTCAGGGAGTAGAATATCCACTGGGAGATGTGGGTGCTGTGTATACTGACATTACATCAAGGTACACCTGATATATGTCCCATGTACCACTTCATGGTTACCACTGTCACCTTCAACCATACAGGTAACTGATACCACAGTCCAGCCCAGTTATGCATGTGCTGTGTGCAGTCTACCTGTAACTCATTGGACACATGGTCTAGTTAGTTAGCAACAATAGGCCCAGGTTTCTCTGACATGTGTCTGCCTGTTATGTGTCTGTTAAAGTGTATATGAAGGTATGTCACACTATGTATTGTCCATATACACCCATTACATCCCCCATTAGCATACTGTACATGTCTGGGGATGTTCTGCTTGTAACATGTAACCTGGAGCACAGCTCACCCTAAACGCTGTGTGGTGTGTGCAATGAAAGCTGCACACACTTCAGTAGCATTACATACCTAGGTAGCGGTCTAGTTCCAGTGTTGCCATGTAAGAGTGTGCATGTATGTGGATGGGTCTACATCAGGTTGCAGATTGTACATGTCCAAGCGGTCACCTGTCCATGTGGCACAGGCAATAACTGTTATACAAACCTGTGACGTGTTCAACTGTACCCCAGATATGTCACAGCCATGGTGTCACCACAGTGCCATACCCCGTTGTGGAATATGATTGCAGACCATCCTCGTGCTGACACATATACACCTACAACACAAATGGATAACATTATGGAGACCACAATCAACCAGTGTTACTAACAGCTATAATTCATCATTGCTGAATGGCTACACTACCTGACATGCATGCATTACACTTTACTCCTGACAACATGTTACACTGCAGTACTTTGGTACACTGCAGTACAGTCACCGTGTGCATCACAACCATATTAACCTGTCCCTGCATCAATGCTATGGATGTTAGGGAAGTGGCACAGGTATCATCACATGCACAGGGTGTGTTGCTGGTTTGCCAAAGGCCAAGGGTTGGCCATACATTTGACACCTTGTGTGTGGGTTAGGGATGTAATGAGGTGAACTGGGCATGGTGATGTGGTGTGTGTAGGAATGGGGTTGCCCTAGGTGTGTTCATATAGTGTGTGGGTATGCATGCACACAGTTCTGCCATGTGGCTGCCACCCGAAACAGGTGTTTATGGACAGCTGCAGACCATACCTGGCAGGGTGTGCAGTTCACTGCCTCTGGCCATGGACTCGTGGACTGTGCATGCCAGGGGTTCCATGGGCACGTCCTGGTACAGGCCTTAATGTGCTACTCTCCCCTGATGATGACAGATGTCCACTGGAACTAGGTCCCTCCCTGGACTGGCCAGGACTATGTGCACATGGCCTGCTGTGGTGTGGTGTGGACAGTACCCCCCCCCGCAGTTCTGAGGCTGGTACTTCCACTATGGGAGCCCTTTGGTGTCCTAGAATGTCCACATTGACTGCCAGCTGTTGGCGTTGCTGGCCTACATCCACACAGCCATTGCTGCTCTCCCACCACACGTTCAAGCACAGACAAACCACGGTTGATGAGGGCAATCATCTCACCAGACCATCTATCCATAAGCTCGGTATAAGCACGGATGGCACCAGACAGTTCACGGAAGTTGTCGCTTGCAGATGTGAGAGCAGCCCTCTGCAGCCTCAAGCCCTGTCTGGTGTAATGTCCCATACGTGCCTGCACCACCATGACAGTCAGAAACATGCTCCTGGAGGTACCAGTGGTGGTGCATCTGCCAGGGGCATGATGACCAGCAGCCCTACCACCAGCACCCTGGGGTATCTGCCTATGTGGTGCCCTATCGGACATCCAGCTATGCTTGCTGTGACCAGACACAGTAGGCATGGTTACACACTCTCCTGTGCACTGCCACCAAATGCCAGCTGTCCCTCCGCTATGGCCACTGGTGATGGGGTATGTATAGGCACTGAAACTGTGGGCGGGGTTGGGGTGGCTTAAACAGAGATGTCAAATGATGGTGCTGTTTCAGCCCCTGACAACCCCGCCTGTGCCTCAACAGTACTATCATCATCTTCGGTGTCTGTATGGACACCAACATCAGATTGTTTACTGGAGGGACCTGACCCACCTCACCATCTGTGGGTGAAAACAAGAAATGCACTTTAAGACCTGTACAGCATTGCATAACAGTACACACACACACACACACACACACACACACACACACACACACACACACACACACAGACACACACACAAACACACACACACACACACCACCTTAATACCTACCTGTCCATGACTTTACAGACAGTCCTGCATTTATTCCCACACGTTCTCCATCCTGCATCACACTTGGTAAAATACACTCATTAATATATCATTCCTCTAAATGCCTAGACAAGTGATCACAACACAAGACCTGTTTCTCCATTACCTCCCCGACCTGAGTGGCATGGCTTTACATGGCCTCAGGGCTGTCATTCAGTGTTCACCCTGTGTATGTAGGGACATCATGAGCATGGCCCTATATGTTAGGGGCTACTATGTTCACTCCATAATATCACGCACTGGAGTGTCATGTGTAAGTACTGCTCAGTAAGTGCCAGATATGCTGCTCAATCGACCTATCATGTGACAACTGTAATATATGGATACAATCCCTGGTGTTATCTAATAATTTCCCAATGCATCTGTAGTGCTGTATATATGGGCTGTCAGTCACCTCTCTGCAAAATGCGATATTAAGGGTATACCTGGTGTCTACCTTCCCTCCCAATGCATGTTCCATGTTACAGACCTTATTATAATATCAGCTGTCCTGTGATTACATACATGACAAGTATTCCTGTTGTGCCATGTGTCAGACCATGTACATGTACTGCACAATCCCAAAGGGAAGTACTGGTGTATGAACAACCCCACAATCACACATGTGCATACATGGACACCCACACAAATACACACACATGCACACCTACATCCTACATGCATCACCCTCCCTCCACTTCACCAGAGTGACCCTACAAACAAAATACCCACCCACCAAGACACACACACACACACATACAGGTGAGGTTGCACAATGATAGTACACACAGTCCTCCTATTACCCATCTATCAACATACATAACATCTGGTACACAACTGCATGCAGTGCAGCTATAGTCAATTCATACTATCAACAGTATACATGTGTGTGATGCATGTGCTGTGCTAGTAGGTGATGCCCCTTCCCCTGGATACCACTGCACCCATGTACACAGTATTGCTGTGCACCTGTTCTGTACCCTGCCATGCACTGTGCACCACACCTCAAAGGTGTACAACCCATTGCTGAATGTGTAGCACTGTGCCAGTTATGTCAGCTCTAATGCTCACAGCCCCTATGTTTTTCAGCAACACATACCTGGAATGATATGTGGACAGATGTCATTTGTGAATGCCTGATGTCTGGTTTACAGATCTCAACATCAGCGGACCATGTATGATTAATCCAATTCTATTAGACTGACAACTATCAGAGCATACCGTGGCTATGGGGAGTGTACACACCCTTATTGATATGATGCAACCTTCCTTGATCTGCGATGGGACCACATCACTGCATATATTAACAGTAGATGAGCCTGACATGTGACATATGTCCTGTACATTCACATGCAATGTCAACAGAATGTGTTAGGTGTGTGGATGCTGACCGCGATGCATACACTGTGTGTCTGCATATGTGTGCATACCCTTATCATGATGGTTTGTTGCACATATTGTTATGTGTACTACAGCAGTGACTACTCCTGGCAGGGGTATACTAGAATGGGCCATCTGCATTTGCCAGTGTATGTTCAGTCTGCCCTACACATGTCCCCCCAAATCTGCATGATTACTGTATTTGTGTTTCTTCCTACTTTATTACTTTATTTTGCTTTTGCTGCTTGTTCTTAAAAGTACTTAATTGCATTTACTGTACTGCATTTATTACTGCTTGTTAGTAGCCTGATTAAATTGTAACTGCTATTCTAAGCCTTTGGTTGAAGCACTTGGGCTTCAGACCAGTTGTTTTACATTAAGAAGGTTTGTGGTCTGCACTGTTGTGGCAGGACAGGTAGCTTACATCCTTCTAAGTTGGGAGATGCTGATTGAAGGCTTAGTGTCTGTTATTCTAAAATTGTATTAGTTCTGGTTTAAGCACTTGGGCTTCGGGCCAGTTATTTTACATTAAGAAGGTGTGATCTGCATTCTTGTGGGAGGAGCGGGTAGATTTTGCTCTTCTGAGCTGGGAGTTTCTGGTTAAAGGCTTATTGTGTTTGCTAATCTGAACTGTTTCTTTCTGAAATTGGTATGCCTTGCTTGCTGTAGCACAGGCTAAATTCAGACCTGCTGAATCTAGCTTTGGTTGTATAACTTCAGCACTAATCCAGACCATACTTTTTGGAGAAAGTTCCCCTGCACCCTAGTGGCAAGAGTGTGCAGTTAGAACTTGTCTGATTGAAGACTGCTGGAATGGGGCTCAGTTTTTAGCTTTTTATTGGTTAATTTGTTTAAATCAGTTTGCTCATTTGCTACTGTTATATAAAAATAAAATACAGGTTTTGCATCACCACTTAGCTAGGATTAAACTATTCCCAGTGTCATAAAGTCTGTTCTTCAAATTTTCCCTTAGAACTAGCCATTTTTTTGGTTTTAGCACTCAAATCTGTTTCTTTGAGCTTAGCACTTGTTTAGAACTTGTTGTAAACACTAAATAAGCTACAAATTACTATAGCACTCAACTTTTCTCACTTGTCTAGAGGAAAACAGATTTTAGTATTTAATAAATAAGCACCTATCCAGGCATGTCTAAGGGTCAGCTCCTGGTGTACCTGATGAATCTGGACATCTTGGGGCAATGCAGCAATTGCCTCATGTACACAGACAACCCTCTCCTCCTACCACCCAAAACTACAACCTGTGAGAGATGCACTTATATAGACAAACTGGAAGCAATGCTTTTTTCACACAAGACTGGACTAGACAGAAGAGGAGAAGGTAAACACTTGCACCACACCACACTCATCACATAGTCCCTCAAAACCTACACCACCGAAACAGACACATAGAAACACAAAACATGCACCTACATTCACAGAGGCTCTCAATAAAAATCTGCTCAAACAACAGAGATCTCTAAAGCAGAAACACAAGCAACCTTCACCACCCAACACAACACAAATGACACATAGCCCATAAACTCAGTGTGCCACTCAACCACAGCCCATAAGGCATAACAACATAGCCAACACTCTAGTCATAGGTGACTCTATAGTCAGGCACACTGATGTTCCACTCACCAGGCTAAACTAGGAGAAAGTTACTGTCAGCTGCCTGTTAAGTGCCAGGATCCACCACATAATGCATGCACTCAGGTCACTTCACAACAAGTACTTATATGACTCTTTCATTATCCATGTTGGTGTGAATGACCTGAGATGTACCTCCCTGGACTACATGAAAAGAGATATGGAGGAGGTCTTCGATCTTATAGCACAGGCAGGTATGACCCTAGCCCTGAGTAGCATCCTGCCATCACCCAGAATGATACCACAGTACAAGGACAAAATGATTGACTTCAACAATTGTCTAAGCTTCTGGTGTCATTCTAGGGGGATACAGTTTCTGTCTGCCTTGGATGACAGGATCAACAGACTATGATGTTTTGCCAAAGATGGTCTGCACCTGTCACCCTTTGGATTCCGGATACTAGCTAAGGCTCTTGCTATCCCTATAGTGCCTTTTTTAGGCAAGGTTCAAAAGACAAATTCACCACCATAACAGGTACAAGCAAGCAAAATCTGAGGGTAATGCTACTCTGTGCTAGAAGTCTAAACCTCAAAATGCATTCACTCGAGGCACTCCTTAAAATGGAGAACATCGACATCTGTGCAGTGACAGAGACCTAGTTCAAGGCTCCAGAGAGCACCCCTGCATTACCAGGCTATATTTTATACCACATCTTTCAGCCACCTAACCTTGACCAAAACACTAAAGGTGGAGGCGTGTCCATATTCATTAAGGATATTCACACCTCCAGGCTAGTTGCTCAGCATAATGCATCCGAGATTATCTAAGTGCAACTAACTCTTGGCAAGACCGCAATCCAAATTTTAACTTGCCACAGATCCCCCACCATGCCCCAGGATTCCCACTCCTCATTTCTTGATACACTGGAAAATATTAGGGTACAACCCAACACCCTCATAATGGGCAATTTCAACTACCCCACCATTAAATGGGAAAACTACTCATGTACCAACTCTTTTGCTCAACATTTTCTGGAATTAATAAATTCCAATGCATTGAATCAACTTACCCACACCCCCACCAGGGGCAGCAATATCCTAGACCTGGTCATTACCAACATGGCCGACCGGTGTTCCACACCAGAGGTCATTTCCTCGTTGATCAGATCTGACCACAAACTAATCACCCTAAATATCCACATCCTGCCCCCACCCCCATTATAGAAACCACTGTAAAAAATTTCTCCAAAGCCAACTTCACGCTTCTTAAGACAGAAGTGGCAAACTTCACGACACCCATGCAGACAGACAATAGAGGTACGACTGCTGAATCCTACACAAATGCACTTTATAAGCATTTACATGAGTGCATGGATCGTGCTATCTCTAACAGAACCAAGATGCTATCCTCCAAAAAAAGGAAGCCAATCTGTTGGTCCCCTGCCATAAACAAATTTTACAACAGAAGAAAGAAACTGTTGCAAAAAAAGAGTAAATTGCCATGATTGGAGGAACTCCCTGGTCAGCCTCATTAAAAAGCTGAGATCCCTTATAAAATCCTCCAAAGCTAGTTATGAAAACAAAATCACCACTGATTCTAAAGACAACCACAAAGCATTCTATAGCTATGTCAATAATCTCAATGGCAACACTCAGGTTTGCTCTGAGATACAGCACAATGGCACTAAATATACAGAACCAACTGATATTGCCAACATCCTGGGAGATAGGTTCAGTTCTAACTTTACCTCTCTTTCACCCCCTAAAGGACCCATCTCTATACCGGAAGAATGCAAATTTCCTGTAATCATGGCTGCACAGGTAAAAACCACACTTTTCAAAGCCAAAAACACAGCATCCATGGGTCCTGACAACATCCCGGGCTGCATTATACATGAACTACAGAATGAACTGGCACCCCACCTAAGCACCATCTTCAAACATAGCCTCACCTCAGGCTTTGTTCCCATTGAATGGTGCACAGCGATGGTTATCCCACTCCACAAAGGGGGCGCCACCACAGACCCTGTGAATTCCTGCCTCATTAGCCTAATGAGCCTGGTCTGCAAGGCCATGGAATGTATCATCATGGAACTTATAAACAAAGATATTGGTAATCTCCAAACTGTGGACCCCACCCAGTTTGGGTTTGTAAACTTCAAATCATGTCTCCTAAACCTGATAGACTTCTTTAAAGCAGTCACCAAAGCTGTAGACGAGGGTAAGGTGGTTCACACAGTCTATCTAGATCTTGCCATGGCTTTTGACACCATCCCCCCACTCTGGAATTATAGATAAACTCACTAAGCTAGGTATACATCCCTATGTCACAAGATGGGTTGTCAACTGGTTCGCTGACAGAACCCACACTGTGAAAGTAGGAGACTCCAAATCTGACTTCAGACCATTGATAAGTGGAATACCACAGGGTTCAGTCCTGGGTCCTCTTCTGTTTGGTATTTACTTTTCTGAATTACAGACTAACACAGAAGGTCTTTGGCTAACGAAGTTCGCAGATGACTGCAAACTAGGAGCCATAATCAAAACTCCTAACAAAGCGGATATCCTACAAAAGGGCCTCACTGAGACAGATGCCTGGTGTTAAAGCCATGGCCTCAAGCTCAATACCAAAAAGTGCATTGTCATCCCCTTTGGTAAAAACTCGGTACACATGAGCTACCACATAGGTGGTAGTCTACTTAACACCAAAAGTGTAAACCACAAACTGCTGCTTGGCATTGCTGCTTGCCTCTTTCTGTTTTACTTAACACCAAAAGTGTGATAAGAGACTGTGGGACACAGGTGGACACTAGTCTCTCTTTTGATAATCATATTACCACAGTAGTCAGGAAATCCTTCTATGTGGCACACCTCATCACAAAAGGTTTCTCATCCAGGAAAAAAGAGGTCATTGTTCCCCTCTACTCATCACTCATTAGACCCATTATAGAGTACAACGCCCCTTTTGGTAAGTACCTCACAAGACATCTACAACAACTGGAAACCTCACAAAGAGGATTACCAGCCTCAAACAGATGTCCTGTGCAGATCGTCTCAAAAAACTCCAGCTTTACTCCATCACATATCACCTACTCAGAGGCGATCTCTGCCTAACATACATAGCTATGTCAAACCCAGAGCTGTTGGACATACTCTACTTAAAGAAATCCCAATCCCTCTGAGCTACACACTCTAGGGACCTAAACATCATCACCACAATAAACATAACATGCTGGAGGGGATAGACTCCTGTCCCAGAGACTTCCCATACAATGGAACAAACTACCTATCTATATCAAACAAAGCTCGTCATTAGCACTCTTCAAGAAAAATCTTGAAGATTGGATGGTAAATAGGAAATTCACCCCGGGGATTACCTCTGTGGCTCTGTTCAACAGGGGCACAGAAAAATAATTTTTTTGGGTGGTGAAAGCCAGGTTTATATAGGAAACACTGAACATCACTCCCTCGCAGGTATGGCAAGTGTAATGGCCCAAATTCACACAAATGATCAAAAAAAAAGCCAGATCTATGAGGTGATTGTCAAACAGCAGTTTAATAAAAACTGTTCAAAACATCACTAGGAGTAATAAAACCCGCTGTGAATGCACAAATTACACAAAATAAGCAGCAAACCGGTTTTGGCTAACCTAGCCTCCTTAGTACAAAAAAGCTAATAAATTAAGGCAGAACCAGAGTTGTGTATAAAGACAGCCCAATTAATCAATTAGAGTATAATTGAGAATTTACAAACGCTCATTCAAACCAGGGCTGAAAAGCCACCTAATTTAATTATCCATTTCTTTTCCTTGAAATTTAATATAGAATGCTAACCCCATTTGCAGGTCCTATCCTCAACAATTTTATCAATAACAGTGAAATGAAAAGAGGCTGTCAGATGCTTCAAGGTATGTTTGTATAAGGCATCGGTCAATTTGCGATTCCTGACATTGCTCATATGTTCAGAAATTCTGATTCTCAATGGCCTAGAAGTTTGCCCTACATAGAATTCTGAGCATGAGCAGGAGGCAAGGTATACAACCCAGTCTGAACCACAATTCACCAAAAGCTTAATATCAAATACCTGTGCTGTATTTTTGCTGGTAAATTGTTTGGTCTTTAAAACTCTAGTGCAATGAGTACAATGCCCACTAGGATAAGACCCCATTAATCTCTCCCCAGTCATGGTACTTTGCCAAACTGTATTGGAAGGCCTATAAGAATGTTTATAATGGCTTAGATGGGAACCTAAAGTTTGTCCCCTGCAAAAAGAAAAGTGGCATTTATCCTCAATTATTGAAGTTAGTCTGTTGTCTGCCAACAAAATATTCCAGTATTTGTTTACTATATTCATGAGTCCACCAGTATTCTGACCATAAGTGGTAACCATTCTTAAAACATTTTGGACCTCTGTTTTTGGCTTGTATTGTAATAGCTGTTCCCTCACTTGTGTGCTTGCCTATCTACTGGCCATGGTGATATTGCCTGATCTGCACCCTCTGTTACAAAATCTGCAAACAAGATCTGCCTTATATTTATTAAATGTGTCATCCTCTGAACATACACGTCTGACCCTCAGACACTGTGATTTGAGGATGTTCCGAGTAACATGTTGTGGGTGGAGGCTAGTGGCATGCAATAAGGAATTATATTGTGGATATTTCCTGTAAATTTCAGTTCTTAAAGTATTGTCAACAATCTTTGTTATAGTTACACCCAGGAATGTGATTTCTTGATGATGATAATTCACCCTGAACTCTATACCCCACTTGTTCTGATTCAAATATTCCACAAATTCCATAAGATAAGCACTATCTGTCCTTCACACCAACTGTCGTCCAGGTGCCTCCTCCAAATATCCATATCCCCCAAGTAAATATTATGGTTAGGATCATATATCAATTCCATTTCTATGTAGGCCATAAACAGATCTGCATAAATGGGGGCAAAAGAAGCCACCATTGCAATGCCTTGTAGCTACAAATAGCATGTTCCATGAAAGTAAAGAACATTTTTCTCAAGAACATGCTCAGCCAGGCATACTAGGAATGTATTAAATCTCGGTGGATATAAAGCAGCTCTGTCTAGCCAAAACTGGCCATAACAAGGAATGTTGGCAATACTTTAAGAACTGAAATTTATAGGAAATATCCATAATATAATTCCTTATTGCATGCCACTAGCCTCCACTCAAAACATGTGATTCGGAACATCCCCAAATCATAGTTTCTGAGAGTCAGACGTGTATGTTCAGAGGATGACACATTTAATAAATATAAGGCAGATCTTGTTTGCAGATTTCATAACAGAGGGTACAGATCAGGCAATATCACCATGGCCAGTAGGTGGGCGAGCACATAAGTGAGGGAGCAGCTATTACAATACATGCCAAAAACAACAGAGAGCCAAAATATTTTAAGAATGGTTACCACTTATGGTCAAAATACTGGTGGACTCATGAATATAGTAAACAAACACTGGAATATTTTATTGGCAGACAACAGACTAACTTCAATAATTGGGGATAAATGCTACATTTTTTTTCGCAGGGGACAAACTTTAGGTTCCCATCTAAGCCATTATAAACATTCTTATAGGCCTTCCAATACAGTTTGGCAAAGTACCATGACTGGGGAGAGATTAATGGGGTCTTATCCTTGTGGGCATTATATTCATTGCCCTAGAGTTTTTAAGAACAAACAATTTACCAGCAAAAATAGAGCGCAGGTATTTGATATTAAGTTTTTGGTGAATTGTGGTTCAGACTGGATTGTTTACCTTGCCTCCTGCTCATGCTCAGCATTCTATGTAGGGCCAACTTCTAGGCCATTGAGAATCAGAGTTTCTGAATATATGAGCGATGTCAGGAATCACAAATTGACCAATGCTTTATACAAACATACCTTGAAGCATCTGACAGCCCCTTTTCATTTCACTGTTATTGATAACAATTGGTGGGGATAGGACCTGCAAAGGGGGTTGGCATTCTATATTAAATTCCAAGGAGAAGAAATGGATAATTAAATTAGGTGGGCTTTTCAGCCCTGGTTTGAATGAGCATTTGTAAATTCTCAGTTATACTCTAATTGATTAATTGAGCTGTCTTTATATACAACTCTGGCTCTCCCTTAATTTATTAGCTTTTTTGCACTGAGGAAGGCTAGGTTAGCCGAAACCGGTTTGCTGCATATTTTGTGTAATTTGTGCATTCACATGGGTTTTTATTACCCCTAGTGATGTTTTGAACATTTTTTATTAAACTGCTGTTTGACAATGACCTCATAGTGCTGGCTATTTTTTTTTTGAATCATTAGGCTTATATAAACCCTAGGGCTAATAGCCTAGTACCTACCTATGAAGATATGAACCTACTCATGTGCACATCCCTTGGTGTTCCTACACTGCTGTCACTTTTGCTTTTGCTGTGGGGGTAGGATTACATCTGCCACAGTTCCTGAACCTGACTGTGTGCAAATACAGCCATGTATAGCATCCTTAGTATCCCTGCTGCAGTGCACCGGTGTGTCATGCTGACACTCCCTCCCCACCTTCAGCCTTTTTGCAGATGCTTGACAAGTAAGGCCTACACATATGTGTCAGTTTGCAATGTCCCGTACACTGCACTCCACATGCTACAGCCTAGTCCCAGCTGAAAATGTGGACCACAGTAATACGTTATGCCATAGTGTAACTCTGTAACAGTTGCCATTGTACTACTGGTATATATACTGTTGTTGTACTGTATACGGGTGATGTTTCACACATGTCCCTACTGTAGGCCATGTCTCCCACCATTATCTTACTCCCTGTGGACACATTTCACAATAACAGGATGTTAGTTATCTTGCAGGTGTCTGACATACCCTTCCAATACCCCATCATGGTCACCACTGTGATGCCGTGCATTTAACAGCAACAATACATGCACATGTAAAGCATGCATTCTGGGTAGGTGTGTTAGATGTGTGCATGGAATATACCATAGCCATTACATGCCCGGTGTATTGGCAAGCATCAACATAAATCATAGTCAGCGATTACAGGCTGCTGTCTTGGTGGTATACTGGTGGGACCTACATAAGAGGGTGAGAGATGCAAAGTCAGTGGCCACACATGTGACATTGCTACAGGGTGGGTGCAGCATTACAGTACATCAACAGTACATGTCCACAATACTACCACATATGCACATCTGTTTATCAGTACTATGCAGTAACAAACTATATCTATGACATGTCAGATATGTATGTTCTACCTGTACAGATGTGGATGCATATGCAAGAGTGGTCTACTGATGTGCCTTGTGACCTTACCTGCATGCTCCTCAGCCAGTGTGTGGGTAGCACCCACCTCCACAATGGTGTTCGGCAGTTGTTGGCTATGCAGACAGGCAGGTGTCACGATGCTGGCAAGGAGCTCCTCAACACGTGCCAGGGGGATGGATGGCATGCCCCCACATGTTGTGAGGTGATCCCCCCAGACTGCAGCAGCATGCCGACGAGCATTGTGAAGCAAGTAATTACAAAGATGCTGGACTTACTCATAACTGCGATTGTGCAGTTCAACATCATTGACCCTGTGGACTAGGAATTCCACAATGCGATCCACTCCTGCTGCTCATGGGCGGCCCAGCCAAACAGGACAGGATAGTGCTGGATTAGGTGGTTTATCACTATGTCGTTCTCAGCAGCTGAGTAATCCAAGATCCATCCATGTGACATCTTGCCTGAAAGACATAAAGATGGAAACAGGTGTGAGCAACTCATACAGCAAGGTTACCACAGTTCTTAATACACATCTCTGTCACCCCCCCACCATATCAGCAACAACAAACTGTACACACAACTCAATAGGTATGGCTACAGCTTACCTACCAGTGGAACAGATATTGTATTGTACCACACTTTGTGCTATGTGTTTGTAGCCATGTTCCCTGAGTGGACACTATAATTGCTGGCCTATTACAGACTATTCACCTGCATGCCATTGTCAGGGCCACTATGGTTCCATATATGCCTGTGGTATGCTTGCTATGTGATTGCTGCACTTCTGAAATTCTGTGTTATTGGGGATATCTAAGCATGCTGTTGGACATGTTCCGGGATTGACTAGACTATTACTACTCACATATGTTCTATAACAGTTACACAATAGCATGTTTAGGGAATATTTTCCAGCAGAACCACCTCTCCAAATTCATCTGCCCATGTTACCAGACCACATCACATGTGGGACCCACCCTGGGGCCTCCTCATGTACTGGTCCAGCACTAACTTCAGGTGGAACCAACTCAGGGGATGTTGCCCCCTCAGGGACACACACAGACATGATCTTGTCCCCCAAGTTCAGGTCCAGGGTCTGTTTCATAGCAGGCGCCACAGACACATGTGGGATGTGCTACATCACCTTGAGGCACCCAGTACACATTCACAGGGTCCACATGCTCCTACTGCTCAGTCTCCAGGCCAGGCACCTTCAGGACATGGACTGCTGTTGTGTGTAGCAGTGGGTGGGAGGCCTGTTCCTATTGTGTCCATATTGGGCCCTATGGTGCATCCACATCACAGACCATACACACCATCCAGGGTGTTTACCCACCACATGTGTCACATACCACCCCTGTAGCCTGCCCTCTATATCTACCAACACGGACCACATCCACAACAATACCTGCCATACATTCCCATATTCCTGTTCCCTACTTCACAGACAAGGGCAATGTGGTCCCAGCAAGGGGTTCACATGTGACATATCCATCCATGTTGCACAGACTGACAGCTGTATATATCTGTGTGTATTGCTATGCATGCTGTTCCCTCACACATAGCTTGCAGCACTGTAGTGGTAATATAGGGGACATGTATTTACATACATATATGTGTGTGTTTGTATATATGTAGACGTGCATATAGGTATATATCTATATATGTGTAGATCTATATGATGTTGTATATATGTGTTTATATATATATATATATATATATATATATATATATATATATATATATACATATGCCTACATATGGGTATCTGCATATTTGTAGACATACATGTATATATATATATATATATATATATATATATATATATATATATATACACACACACACACATATACATGCCGATATATGAGGTACATTCAGCTATCAGGTCCACAATTTCACAACATCTTTCTGCACAGCAGCACTGTTCTGCCTTGCTACAACACAGACAGGTGCCACATAGGGACATAGCCTAACATTAGGGGGTATATGTAGGGCCAGATTGCAGGTAACCCTATTACACACCTATGGCATTCCAGTATGCTACAATACAGGTTAACCTGAGTATCCTGCAAGTGGTGGGCTGTGGAACCCACTTGTTCATCATTATGGCATTACTTCCACCACCAGCTATTGGCCACAGTTATGTACATGCTTCCCATTACACAGTAGACACTATGATGGCTTACATCTTATCAGTCAGTGCTGGTCTGCACAGTTGATGGGTATGGCCCACTACCCACAGAGACAGGTTCTATTGTCCTTAGCAGTTGTTCAGCTGAACATCATTACAACAACAACACCTGATGGCACATATAAATCATTCCACATCATCTATCCCATTATTATAGACCAGTTACTACAGTCAGTTACATGCATACATACTTCACATACCTGTTGTGGGAATGATGTCACTTCTGCATAGTTTGCTGGATGGATTTTTTTCTTTTGCTGTGTTTTTATTTTTGCCTTTCACTCTCTCTCTCTCTCTCTCTCTCTCTCTCTACCTTGGTCTCTCAACAGTAAATGGATTGAGCTGCTTTGAATAGATTGCAGCATGAGTTTTGTAGGTGATGCACATGGTCAGGTGATAACCTCTGCACAAATCAGTGTCTTCCACTTGCTACCTGCATGCAGTATGCTGTGTAGTACTTCCAATTACCACTGTCATGGCAACCCACTACTATAAATCCCTACATTATGTGGGTGTGGTCCTTTTACCTTTCCTATATGGTGGACATCCTTCCTGTGTGTGGGCAGCAGTGTTACAGACAGCAGGTAGCAATACCTCTTACAAGAGATCTTGCACACTCAGGCCAGCTACATATGTGTATGAGGTTCCAGAACTACAGACAGAGTGTGAGTAGTGTTGTTGTATGCATTGTATAGCACCAGTGTTACAGGGTTTGTGTGTACATACTAGTTTAACATGGAATTCAGTCTGTCTGCATAACTCTCAACTGTGGACCTATGCACTTGATGGCCAGAGGTGTACCTATTATTTGTCTGTCCACCACACAGGTCTTGTGTCAGATATATCACTGGCAGTGTGTGTGTGTGTGTTGAGTGCTATCAGTACATGGCTACATCCATTTGTGTCTCTAATTTCATATTCCTGACTAAGGGTATGCTGCAGACTATCCTGTAACACCAGTGACTTTAGTACACGACAATAGTATTTCACATATGGGCCTGTCTTCCAGCCTCTGTCCTCCACCTACATACCAGCCTTTGTACATATGACATGTTGTCAGGGGTTGTTATGTAGTGGGCTGTGAGTATGTCATGCTACCATTCCTGCCATCAATCCACTGCTGTTGTGGCCCCCACACATATTGTGGGGATGGGTCCATATATGTGTGGACTTCATCTACACAATAAATGTGTGTCCTTATGCACTCCAAAGGCCAGTGTATGTAACAGTGGTATATGGCCCTAGTCTATGGGGGGGATGCACCTTAACTAACCTAGGCTGTTACAGCATGTGGGAGTATCAGGGGTAAGCTGCTTTAAGGTATCTGGATGTACATTACCATACAATTCACCTTGGGTAAATCCAGGCCTACTGCTTTCTGCCATACAGACTGTTCTGTTTGTCAGTGTGATTGTAATGGTGTCAATTATGCCTTGTTATGTAACAGATACATCCCATTGTGTCAACTGAGGTCTTTCCCTCCTAATGATTGTGTACAGAGTGTAGATAGAGGCTGCTGGACTATACATCTGCATTACTTACTGTTGATTGATTGTTATCCTGTGGCCCAGTCTGTCTTTACTATTGTACTACTTGAAGGTTTCGGACTGGACAGCAACATATGTAAACCTTTCCAAAATACTGTATTAATATAACTGTTTCACAGTTGCATTAGTCTGTTTATATTTATGTCAGAGTCTAAACAGCTATATGACATGGCATATACAACTGTAATAGTACACAAATAAAGCTTTCCCATGTTTGCAAACCTGTGTGTGGTGTTATATCCTTTGACCTCTCTGTGAGTATATGTTGCAGGCAACAATTGTCATTTGTATGGGTGGCTCATACAGTGTCCATTTGGTAAGGTGGCAACTGTAGGCATATTCCGTATTGTGTGCACCTTTTACATATGTATCTTTATATATATATATCTGTGTGTGTATGTGTAGTTACATATCTATCTATCTATATATATATATATATATATATATATATATATATATGTATATATATATATATATATATATATATATATATATATATATGTGTGTGTATGTGTGTATATATATATATATATATATATATATATATATATATATATATATATATATATCTGCATATATGTGTCTGTGTATATGTATCTTAGGAATGTTGATTGGTAGCACATTGTACATTCTATATGGTCGCCAGACTGTACTGCATGATATGTTACTGATAACAGCCTGACATCATACAGGTAGGATGGTTACTGTTAACATCTTATGCTCATGTTGTATCAGGTCCTGCTTATGGGATTTGCAACAGTTGTTATTGTATTGCCAGGCAGATGTGTTTGGCTGTGGGGGGGGGGGGTTAATATCTATACGTACAAGACGTTTGTTGTTTGGGCCCCCTCACCCTCATTAAAGGTGCATGTGGACATATATGTTTTTGTTATGCTCTCTTTTATATCTATAGATATATGTCTGTATATACATATATAGATATATATTTATTTTATATATATATATATATATATATATATATATATATATATACATATATTGTTGTATATATATATATATATATATATATATATATATGCATACACACACATATATAGATATTTTATCTATTTAGATATAAATATATGCACACACACACACACACACACACACACACACACACACACACACACACACACACACACACACACATACATCTACATGTTTAAATACATTTCCTGTACGGTTGAATGACTGGACTGGATGATATGTTTGTGAAAACGTCAGGGTTATGTATATCTGACATGGCTTAGTGGTATATCTCTTTGGCTATGGTGTGTAGGATCCTGGTTTCCAGCCTTGCAAAGGTTATTTTGTTGCTGGGCAGAATAAGGGCTGTTGGATACAGAGTGATTAAGGCACTTTGAAGCAGTTGTAAGCGGGTTTGCGTGGGTTTGCACAGAGGTAAGCACTGCTAACCTCCAGTTACAGTTTCTTATACTGATTTAGCTTCTCAATTGTTTAACCTGTGTAGGCATTGCTTAACCTCATGCAAACAGGCTTAAACCCGCTTACTGATGCTTAAAAGTGCCTACTCCCACTTACCCCCGCACTAATTTCTTTAAAAGAAAAGAAAAAAGGGTTGATAAGAAAGTGGTGAAAAAGGGGCACAAAGAGGGAAAGACAGTAGGGAAAATAGTTAGAGATGTCCACGAAGGGTGTAGGGAAGGTTCATAGCTGCCCATTTCTTCTACAGCAACAGCTGTGCATATACACTGCATTTGGAGGTAGATTAGGACACTCAAACCCCTGAGAAAGGGGTGAAGACAACAATAACATGTTGTGATGCCAATTAGAACAGAGCACATGTGTCCAGTAGACATGTGTGTGAAATGGACAGCTATGTATGGGGTGAGATTTTTTCGGGGGAACAAATGGCCCTTTTTTTCAGATGAGAGTGGGATGTTGGGGAGGGATAGTAGGTATATTTGGGGAGGTAGGCTGCATAGGTTAACAGACAAGAAAAACAAGATGCATACAGGGGCGGTATATGACACATGTGGTGGGTAAACACCTTGATGGGGAGGTGTGTTGGGGAATCGTAAGCCCATGAGCCCCCTAGTGGAAACAGTGGGACTGAGGTCCCCACCCATGGGCAGTCACCACTGCACCTTCACAGCCCTGAAGGTGGCTGTGCTGGGGGTTGAGTTGGAGAGCCAGGCTGACCCTCTAGTCATTACATGCTGCCCTCGAGCTGGTGTAGCAGATCTCCAAACTGCTGATTGAGCTCGCTATGCACCATGACCAGGACCTTTTGACGGGTGACAGATTCCTGTCCGTGCCCACTCCAGGGGGGGCAAGCCCCATCCCTTAAGGCAGTTCCACCCGAAGGTAGTGCAGGACCAATGGATGAGTAGGTCCCGGGTCGGGCCCCAGACGTGCTGGCACCTGGTCCCACAGCCAGCTGAGTTGGGACAGGTGGGTCCTCTGGGACCCGCATTCCCATATGTGCTATCATGTTTATGTTTTATTAACATATGTGGGTTAGTAATAGTCAACACATTCCCGGATTAGGTATAAGCATGCATAGATTTTCCCAGTAACCCAGACACCAGATATGGAACAGCTGTATATCAAACAGAACACATGCATATATGGGACCACAGAGGTAATTACAATGCATGCAGGTACATTGATGGCAACATGCCACCAATGTTGGAGTATTTCAACATAGCACATGCATAGAAACATATTTAAATAATTATCAAACAATAGGACATAAGTCCCAACATTACAGTGAAGTGTACCAATTGAGTTGGGTATTTAGTTTATTGTTGCAGATATGGTGGGGGGGGAGAGAAAGATGTCAATTAACAACTAATATATTCCTGTAGTTCGCATTACTTTCCTAGTCAGTGCTGTTATCTGTACCTTACAAGTATTACTGCACTACCATTTTGCCTTAGTTGTAACAGTGATATGGCTGTCGACAACAATATACATGAACTGGTTTTACCTGCAGTATACACCTCTTACCTGATATACCTGTGGAGGAATTTGTTTGTTAACACTAACTGTTTCCACACATACTCCCAGATTCCAGGTTGATGCTATGCACATACCTGGACATCTCTTTTTGCACAGACTCTGGCCATGTCTTGACCACATGCAGGTGAACCGGGACATATGTAGACTATTGCCCTCTTCAGCCCTTAGTGACTTACAACACTATTATACAGGATTTTGTAGACAGTTATATTATGTAGCACAGTGTGGGTGACATCGATGAGTGATACCTTATTATTCAGAGCAACTGCAACACTCACAATGCCATGCAATACCAAAGTAAGCAGTACCAGTACAGGGTATCAATCTTTTATTTCTAGGCACAGTGTTCGTATCTGATGGACCTGTAGGAGCAATGTTTGTTAGCACTACTTGAATGATGCCACACAAATTACCAGAATCCACATTAGTATTATGCACATACATCTCACTCTGTTACTGTACACACTCTGGTCACAGCTTGACAACATGGGGGGTGTAGATGGGACATACTTGGCTTATTACTCTCATAACATTTTGGGGAGTTGGTAGTGTGACAGGTTTGTTCTTATAGATGTGTGACAATCAGTTGTATTTCCTCTTTGCTGCCTAAACATCTGGGATCATCCCACTGATTTCCCAGGGGGACTGGGTGACAGGCAGCAGATATGGGATAATATACTGGACATTCTGGACATATCTGTGCAGTTGTGGGGTAGGATTCTGTATGCATCCTACTTCCACTCCCAGGATTCAGACCATGGCTGTGTCCGCTAACACTAAAACACTGTCCATCACAGTTGTGTGTGCTATATAAATATTGCTGTATATCCCTTATCTGATTTCTGTGTATAATTCTCCTGTGATTTTACATTCTGACCTTGTATTACATCACTCTTAAACAGGATTTCCTTGACAGTTATATTATGTAGCAGAGTGTAGGTGACAGTGATGAGTAATACCTTATTATTCAGAGCAACTGCAACAATAACAATGCTATACAATACCAAAGTAAACAGTACCAGTACAAGGTATCAATCTTTTATTTCTAGGCACAGTGTTCGTATCTGATGGACCTGTGGGAGCATTGTTTGTTAGCACTACCGAATGTTGCCACACAAAGTACTAGATTTCACATTAGTATTAAGCACTTACATCTCACTCTGTTACTGTATACACACTGGTCACAGCTTGACAACATGGGGGTGTAGATGGGACATACTTGGCTTATTACTCTCATAACAGTTTGGGGAGTTGCTAGAGTGGCAGGTTTGTTATTATAGATGTGTGGCAATCAGTTGTATTTCTTGTTTGCAGCCTATATGTCTGGGATCATCCCACTGATTTTCCAGCGGGACAGAGTGACAGGCGGCATTTATGGGCTAATTTACTGGACATTCTGGACATATCTGTACAGTTGTGGGGTATGATTCTGTATGCAGACTACTATCACTCCCAGGATTCGAACCATGGCTGTATGTGCTAAAAATACAACAGCTCACATCTCAGTTGCGTGTGTGATTTGGATTTTGTTGTCTGTCTTTTCACTGTTTTCTGTCTATGTCTCTGTCAGTTTTACTAAATGACCTCTGGGGATTACACCAGTCATATACAGGCATTCCTACACATTTTGTTTATGTTGCACAGTGTGAGTAACAGTGCTTAATACAAAAGTACTATTACGTGATTGCAAATCTACATTACCATATGATACCAGAGTAAACACATGCAGTCCAGCAGTTAGACCTTTATTGTCAAGCTATTATGCTTTTATTTATACACAACCTATATGAGACTCTTCCTGCCATATTCTCTGGTGTATGCAGTACTTGCGTTTAACAATACAGGTTTTATACAGGCAATTAACTTACTAATACTTTTAGATTTATTTCCTATGACAGTACATGCAAGAGTATTACTAACCTGCCTCGCATTGCAACTTCTCCAAGCGACATCCATGGGCCTTCTGGTTTGCAGCCCACTCACTTGCCACTGTGAAGGACATAAGTTGAATATTTAGCCATACCTATCAATAATATACATGAGCTGGCAATTATTAAACAGGTAGTGGAGTGAGACTTACACACAGCTGGGACCTCCGCTGTACTCCTAGCCTCTTGGATTCACTGATCCAAAAGATCCCCCTTTTGCCGCTTCAGGTCAGCATAGTGATGCCTGACCTGCTCACCAGTTCGGGGTATGCCAGTGGCACTGGTGAGGTCATGGGCGAGACGGTCCCAGGCTTCCGCTTTATATTGGAAACCCTGGTACTGACCCTGCAGCAGTCTCTGCTCATGGTCTTTGACAAGGAGTCCTGCCATGACTCTGGACTCCTGAATGCCCCAGTGCTGCGCCTGAAAGTGCACACCCCCTCCCATTCCAGACATGGTGCCTGCAAGTGGAAGCTACAACCAGTTATGAGATGTATTCCTGCCTGTTGGGTTTAAATAGGGCCGATTTCCCACACTTTACCATGATTGGATGGTTTTGAAAAGGCTAATCTATGGGCAAACCTGCTTACCTAAGGTTGGCATTGTTTAAAGGGGTATACCAATGGGCAAATTGAGTTAGCTGGCCTACACATTGCTTACACCAACTAAGCTGGCCTGTGCAATGTTTAGCATTGCTTAATATTTAATTTGCATTATATTTGCTTTTTGGCATTGATTTATTATTCATTACATGTTAGATATGTGTCTGGTATCCATGATTAATGTGTACGTACACTGTATGGGGTTCTTGTGTTTATTAGGGGACTTCAACACTTTATTACAATTACACCTCACATCTGGGATTACTGCAGTATTCCAGTTTACATATTTATGTTATATAGTAGGTTATAAAATATAAGACTGTATATAGATTCCTTTCACATGTTCAGTTTAATTTTTTTATAGTGAGGATTTGTTTGGTGATACCTCAAATTTTTTGCACTGCTGTGATGGCTTAGTGGTTAGCTACTGTGACTATAGTGTATAGGGTCCTTGGTTCAAGACCTGCAAAGGCTGTTAATTTTGTTTCTGGCCAGAACTGCAGCTGTTACACAGAGAGTTATTAAGGCACTTTTAAGCACTTGTAAGCTGGTTTGCATGAGGGTAAGCAATGCTAACCTCTGGTTAAATATGCTTACAGATAGTTAGCTTCAATATTGCTTAACCTGTGTGCCCATTGCTTACCCCAATGCAGACGGGTGTAAACCCACTTACTAGAGCTTACATATGCTTACTCCCACTTACTACTGCTTCATAGAGTTTACACTTGCTTATTCCCGCTTACCACTGCACTAATTTAGACTGTAATGTTTAATGGTTCTTGGGAAGGTGGGGGATTTGGAAGCTGTATGGAGTTATCATTCATTACACATTTTAACTTCCATTTGTATCCCTGATTCCTGTGTACATATACTGCATGGGGCCACGTGTGATTATCTGTGGACTTTGCAACATTATGACACTGACACCTCACATCTGTATTTACTGCTGTACTTCATTTCACAAATATATGTTATTTAGTAGGTTATGGAACTACAAATATTGGTCATAAATTGATTTGACATGGAAAATGGAATGTGCTGCAGTGGGACTCAAACCAGGAATGACTGTGTGTAATGTGAATGCTCTGCCCACTACACTATTGCTGTATTGCTTTATTTGCATATATCTTGCTTTTTATCATCTTCTGCCATTTAAGCTGCATTAACTGTAGCTGAGCGATGGGCAAACCAGTGCACCTATGGTTAAATTTAATCTGTTTCATAAAAAAAAAAAATAAAATATCTTTATAGTTTTTGTTTTAACTATTGTTCTTTTACACGTGGGGGGATGTTGCTGGGGGTATGCGTACACTTATGAGTGGTCTCGCTCATTCTTTTAGGACTTGTCTGCTGTTCTTCACTGCAGGGGCAGGTATATTCTGAGAGATCTGCTCTCAGACACTCCCCCTGCACTCTTACATGCTCCGTGTAAGATTAGGAGCTCAGGAAATGCGCCTTCATTAATATGTATGGTGTGCTGCTGTCCTGCTCCTTAACGTCTGCTTCCATGCAGGACTAAGCTAGTCCTGCATGGAAGAATAGTAAATCTAGGGGAATAATTCTTAACTATCCTAGATGCCCATGCCCCATCTCATTCAATTAGGCCTAAAACAAAAGCTTCCCCATGATTTTCAGTAGAAACCAGACAAAACAATCTCACTTAGAAATAAAGCCTGGGACACTTAGTGAGCCACAAAACCCCCACAGATCAACTTAAATACAGGCAGCTAAGAAATTATACAAAAAATCTCATGACTGACAAAAAAACTATTATTGCCATCTACAACAGAAACACCAAAATTAACCCCCAAAATTTTGGGCAGTTATAAATAAACTTCTTTACCTATGTAAATCTACCACCCCTACCCCTCAACTTTTATCGAAAAACCTCCACTTGAGGTTGCCAGTGCCTTCAATAGCTTCTTTACATAAACTATCCAGCATCTAGCTAGACAATTATGCCCCAGCTGCCCAAATCCAATTGTTACTACACCACATCCCCAAATTACCTTTAACTTTCAACCAGTCTCAACATAATTTATCCAAAAACTAATTAAACAATTAAAACCAACTACCCTATCAGCTGACCTCCTCTCAGCAAAGTATTTACAAAAAGCAGCCAATGCTGTAGCTTAACCAAAATCCATCCTGATCAATAGAACTAAATCTGAAGCTTCCATCCCCTGCATCTGGAAGATTGCCTGTTATCCCACTCCATAAAGGAGGCAGCTCCTCTGAGCTCTCTAATTATAGACCCATAGCTGTCCTGTCTCCACTTGCAAAAAGTATGGAGAAATGCATATACAGACAACTCCTGAACTATCTTCTCATGAACAATCTCCTGACAAACTCCCAACATGGGTTTAGACCCTACCATAGTACCACCTCTGCCATTCTCTCCTTCACTAACATTATAAATCAAAACCAAAACAATAATAAACTTTCCTCAGCCATCTTCTTAGACCTTTCCAATGCCTTCAACATGATAAACCACCAAATACTTATACAAACACTGGAAACCATTTCCCTAGACACCCAGGCTATCCAATGGTTCCAATATTACCTGATTGGTAGACAACAGGCAGTCCTATGGAAGGCCAACCTATCCACCCTGCTACCCATCACCCTCGTAGTCCCCCAGAGCTCCATCTTAGGACCCTTTCTATTTTCTATATTTATAAGTGACCTGCACAAAGTCATCCCAGAGGCTACCTGCATTCAATATGCAGATGAATCGACTCTAATGTGTTCAGCCATATCCCCAACAGAACTGCAGTCTTTACCCCCAAAAAACTTTTAACACAGTTGAAAATTGGCTTCTTAATCACCGTCTAATATTAAATCCCAACAAAACTAAGCTTCTGCTTTTTTCTCCATCTCAAAGGTCTGCCATTCAGACCTTCATCATAAAAGCTAACAATGGCACCATTATTTCACCAAACCTCTCAACCAAGCTTTTAGGTGTAATAGTTGACAATAACCTTAAGTTTGACATATATTAACCATACAATTAAAATAGTTAATAAAATATGTGGTTCTCTATACAAGATTATACCCTTCCTAACTCCCCTAGCTAGGACTGTTATTGCCTGCATGCACCTAGTCTTTACCCTCCTCTATGCCTCCCCATTACTCACAAACTTGAGTAAAACTGACTTGAACAAATCCACTAGCTGCTATAATCACATTGCTAGATTTGCCACTGGTACAGCTTATAGAGCCCACCACTGTCTAAACCTTAATCTTCTAGGGTGGCTTGAACTGCCTAATCTACTTAAAGTCAATCAACTAGTAATTCCCCATAAGATTCTCTACCAGTCCGAATACACACCTGTTCTTAAAAGCCTTATCACCCACTACCAGAACCTGAAGACGCTTTGATCCTCTAACAAAATGCAGCTGGGGATGCTCTGTTTGCCAACTCTGTAGACAAAACATGGAACTCACTCCCTGATGACCTAACATCAGAACCCTCTTTATCCCAATTCAAGAAAAACCTTATACTATACTTTAAAACACGGTGGATATGTCCTTGCTTTACCCCCGATTAACTTTTACTCCCTCAACTGTATGCCTAATGAGGACTTCCTGTCTCTAAGTGCCTCTAAGTGACTATATCCTTGTTATTTGGTTAATAACCTAATAACTTTGTATTAACTTGTGTGACTGAGTTATGTTTTGATCCTTGTAATGAATGTAATTCTGTTTGGAAATTGTAAAACCTGATTTATATGTATATATGAAATAGTATTTTGTAGTATGCATGTAGTATATGTAGTTTGTAGCTTTTCTCCCTGGGCATCCACTGAAAATGGACATGTATCCAGTTGGACAAGCCTGGTCAACAAATGTAATATAAAATAAATCTCATATAAATGTTCACATATTTTGTCCCCAAGTCTCTGCTCCATTTTCCCAATATAAAAACTCAAGCAATTCAACTTTTTATTTATTGGGACCCTCAATTTGTTTAATAAAATCTCCTCACAAACCAAGATGAATTTCAATAGGGGCAGCACCCACATTTTTTCATGCCCCCATTGTCTCTATGATGCTTCTTGTCATTCCTAAAACTTCTAGATTCAAAAATGGATTTTAAGTTCTTACCTTTTTTTGAACACTACATGTGGGCCCATACTTACATGACCTCTTAAGATACTCTCATTAAGCAACAGACACCAGTTCTTCTCCAAAATCTCTTTTATCAAAACACTTTCATTAGAACAGGTGGTTATGAAGGAATTTCTAAAATTCATGTTATTATCCTCACACATCTGTTTTTGAAACCTGACAAAGAAGGATCACTCACCCACTTCATCTTTCCTTGCTTTAGTAAGTAACCAGGGAATAGTAATTCTTTAGATCAGTCAGAAAAGCATAGTGAGATTAGTTAAGTACTGTTTTTCTGTATCTGTGTGAATCTATCCATCTATGTTATTTTTAACATTTCCTGTAAATGAAACTCCGGTGTTTATTGAAAATATGTATTTAGTATTTTCGTGTTCTTTTATTATTTATTATTAAATATATTTAAACTTTTCATTGTGGCTGGTCTTTTAGAGAATATTTCAACCTTTGAGAGTACTTATATTTATTTGGTGATACTATGGCCACTCCTGAAAGCCTTGCTGCATTGGTTAACACTACCATTTGTATTAGTATTAATTTTATTAAGTATAATTGGGTACCTGGTAAGTGCCTAAAAGTAGCTGACTGGTGGCAGTGAATCTACCTTATAGTCTGGGCAGAGGGAGGTATAGCTAGTAGATCTTTACTAGCCTTTCCCAGGTGCATGTGTGTGTGAAAATCAAATCTCAAAGTGTATGTGGTTTTTGTATGTGTGTGTGTGTGTGTGTGTGTGTGTGTGTGTGTGTGTGTGTGTGTGTGTGTGTGTGTGTGTGTGTGTGTGTGTGAGAGGGAGCTACTTGGAGTAAGGACACAGAGCACTGGATTCATAGAGAGGGTGGTAGATGACTTGTCTTGGAACACTCAGCTGAGGACTCAACTCTACAGCTGTGTTCAGTGTGGAGTCTTATTTTAGGCCTGGTGAGAGACAGGGAAAGTCAACCCCATGATGGGAGTGTGTTCCCTATGTAGTCTTAAGGGAAACTGTGCTTGGTGGAGGGAGTTGCAGAGCTGCATCTGGAAATACTATGTGCATCTATTTTTGTTCCAAGTGAACATCCCTCACTGGTGTCTGTGGTGAGGATTGAGACTTCTTGATCACTAGCTCAGAGGAGGGGCATCACATATTGGTGAGCAGTGGTGTGGATACTAATTGAACTTCTCTAGCATCTAGGCAGTTTCTATTGAAGGTGTGTATACTCTCAGCAGCTACAAAGCAAACATATAGAGTTTCATTTTCACAACAGTTTTATTTATTTGTTGTTAGTTTAGTTTAGTCAGAGAAAGCATGTGAAGATGTCAGCATATGATTATGGCAAGCTGACAAAGAACCAGTTGGCCATGGAGTGCAAAGCAAAAAGGACTGATGCATGCCAACCTGACTAAAGAGGAAATTATTGCAGCCTTAGTCACAGCTGTAGCCCATGCTAGCAACCAGGAGGATAACCAGTCTGGTGATGGGGATTTGCAGCCCTCAGAAATAGGACAGTTTACCTTTTCCTCAGAGGAATTAAAAACCCATATGGAGTTAAAGAGACTTGAATTGGAGACCAAACATTTGGAATTTGAATCAGCAAAGATTCAAATGTGCAGCACACAAAACAGATGGAATTAGCATCAGCAGAGGGACTACAACATTTGGAGGGTGAAGAAAATGAGAGACTGCAGTGTTTGGAAGCTGAAGAAAATGAGAAGCAGCATAAACATGAGAATGCTTATTCTTTGTCAGGGTCATAAAGGTCAGGACATTTCTTCCACAGTTTATAGAAAGTGAGAATTTTGATAGTTTTATTCATATATTCGAAAGAGTATGTAAACAATATAATGTTAACCAAGGGCTCGGGGTAAGATTCTTGATGCCCTTACTCCATGGTAAAGCTGTAACTGCTGTTTCTAAATTGTCTTGATATTGAATGTTTAAACTATGATAAAGTTAAACAATGTTATTGGAATGTTTTAAGTTAACACATGAAGCTTACAGAAAAAAAGTTTTGTGATCATAGAAGCAAGGCAGATGAAAGTGTATGTGATTACACTGCTGAGGTAAGCACTTCTTTTCATAGATGGGTGAATGGGTGTCAAGGCACCACATTTTAAAAGCTGGCAGACCTTTTGGTGAGGGAACAAGCCCTTAACACTTTGCCTGAGGACGTGAGAATCTGGTTGGCAGACTGGGTAATTCTGCAGATGAGCTGGGAAAAAAGGGGGATATCTACTTAGCAAGCAGTGCATCACTGCACAAGAAGGTGATCTCCAGTGCTGCACATGGATATAAGGGAACCCATGGTGAACATCCTGAACCACCTCAACTGAGTCCACCAGTAACAGGGGAAGCCACTAGTTCATGTACATGGCCAGGATCAAGGGTTAGATGTTTTAAATGTAAGCAGTGGGCCATGTAGCATACAGCTGTCCATGGAAGCAAGGTGGGGAACAAAAGTTGGGGGAGTCAGCAAGTGGAAATAACAGAATGGCTGTGGTAAGATTTCTGGAGACAGCAGGGGCAGCAGACTATCACCAGAGTTTATATTCTATCTTAGTGGATCGAAAACAGACCACTGCTAAGAGGGACACAGCCTTTGACATAACCATTGTGAAGCCTGCAAGATTAAAGAGGAGTAGTACCTGCTTGGGCAGTCCAAACCATTCAGAGCTTTAGGAGGGACCCCATTCAAAATATCTTTGGCCAGGGTTCACCTTGACTGGGAGGGTGTAAAAGGAAGCTAGCAAGTAGGTTTGTTTGAGGATATCCCTGCAGATGTCTTGTCAGGGAATGATTTTGATAATGCAGTAACTTGCTTGGAGACAGGTATGAGGGGCTGGTAGCCTTGGGGAGACCCAGACAGACCCCACACCTGAAGCCAGGGCTGGTGTGGTGGCTATTTCAGGGAGGAAGCTACCCTGTAGCAGTGAGCCTGAAGGTGAGCCACAGCTGCTGGTAGGTACTGATGTTCCCATAGACAGAGTGACTGCAAAGGCAGAGGTGAGTAGTAGTACCCAGGCTGACAGTGAAGCACTGCTGTCAGAAGATACCAGACTTCCTGTGGAAGGGGAGCTGGGAAGGGTCACAAATGTAGATCTGAGACAGGCTCAGCTCTTGGACCTACACTTAAAGGCCTGAGGGAGGTAGCTAAGAAAGCACCTGATTCTTGAGGAAAGTAGGAGTCTGCATACTGGAAAAACAATTACTGTATATAGAGAGTGGACCCCTGAGGGAGTGCTAGAAAGTGAGGTAATAAAGTAGTTGGTAGTGCTTAGACCCTATTGTCTGGCACTTCTAGCCATAGCCCATGACATTCCTTTTGTAGGTCATATGGGCATAAAGCATACCAAGAGACATGTTATGCAGAAATGTATTGGCCTGGGATTGCAAGTGTTGTAGCAGGGTCCTGCAGGACCTGTGAGCAGTGCCAAAAGCTAGGTAAGGCAGGAGACAAGATCAAAGTTCCTTTGATGCCTTTGCCAGTAATTGACGAGCCATTTCAGAGGGTAGCTATGGATATTGTGGGGCCTCTAAGTACCCCAAGTTCCACAGGGAAGAAGTATATCATGGTGGTAGTAGGTTATGCTATTAGATACCCTGAGGTGGTGCCTCTGTCCTCCATCGAGATAGAGAATGTGTCAAATGCTTTGTTAGAGATTTTTAGCAAGGTAGGTTTCCAGAGAGAAGTTCTGACAGAGGTGCCAATTTATTGTCAGACCTGCTGGCTTGGCTGTGGGAGTGCAACATGGTGAAGCACCCAAAAACCACCCCTACCACCCCCAATACTAATGATCTTTTGCAGATGTTAAACTCTACACTAAATATTATACTACAGGCATTAGCAGACCAGTTTAAGAGAAAGTGTAACAAATATTTCTCCCATCTTCTGTTTGCATAGAGAGAGGTACCCAGGAATCCACAGGTTTTTCACCCTTTGAGTTGTTGGATAGGTATAAGGTGAGGGGGCATTTAGATATGATTCGTGATGAGTGGGAGGGTGAGTGTGAATCCCATAAGGTGTCTGTTATGGCATGTGCCTTATACCTTAGGACAAGGCTTAAGGAGCTTATGCACTTAGCCCAGGTAAACCTGGCAGAAGTCCAACAACAGAAAAAGATCTGGTATGACAGGAATGCTGGATGCCAAGAGTATGCTGTGAGACAGTGGGTTATGATACTTATTCCTGTCAGACACAATAAGATGCAGGCAGCTTAGGAAGGACCCTTCAAAGTGGCAAGAAAGGTTAGTGATGTTAACTAGATGGTAAACATGCTAGGCATGAGGCATGGGCACCGATTGTACCATGTTGACATGATGAAGCCTTACCATGGTAGGGAGGCCTTTGTACTGAGTATTTGCAGTGGATAGCAGGAGGAGTCTAAGGGGGTTCTGCTGACTAATCTCCTCAGTGAGGTTTGGACTGACACCTCAGTGGAAGGGGTAGCAATGACCCAGCGGCTATCCCCTACCCAGGATCAAGAAACCTGAGCAGTGTTACAGGAGTTTGAGGGTAGGTTCACTGGGAAATGGATGCACTCACCTGGTGCAGCACCGTGTCGTTACAGGACCCCAAAGGCCTCTCATGCAGACCCCTTAGAGGGTGTCTGTGCTAGTCAGACAGACTCTGAGAGAGGATATATGGGAAATGTTGAAACTGGGAGTAATTTAGGAATCCAGCAGTCCCCTGGGCCTCCACAGTGGTGCTGGTACCAAAGAAAGATGCCAGAACCAGGATCTATGTGGACTGCAGAAAACTAAATAGTTGCACAGAGTCAAATGCTTACCCCATGCCTAGAACAGATGAAGCCTTAGACCAGCTGGGTGGGGCTAAGTATCTGACCACTATTGATCTGGCTAAGGGCTACTGGCAGGTGTCCTTGACTCTCACCACTAGAGACAGGTCAGTCTTTGTGACTCCTTTTAAATTATACAAGTTCACGAAGATACCCTTTGGGATGAAAAATGTCCAAGAAACCTTCCAAAGTCTGGTAGATTATATCCTTGCAGGAGCAGGAGATTATGCCCTCACTTAGCTGGACAATATTGCCAACTACAGCTATTCATGGCATGAGCACCTTCAGCATGTCAGGGAGGTCCTGGACAGACTACAAAGGGCAGGGCTGGCAATTAAGCCCAGTAAGTATCAGATAGGTATGACAGAGGTCTCCTACCTAAGACATATCATGGAGAGTGGTAGGATCAGCTAGAATCTGTCAAAGTGGAAGCTATTCAGGCAGGTGAGGGTATTCTTGGCGACAGTGGGGTACTATAGAAAATGTTTTCCTAATTATAGTACAATAACTTCTCCCCTCACAGACCAGATGAGGAAAAATAGGCCAGATAAGGTAGTGCAGACCCCAGCCTGTGAGCAGGCATTCCAAAAGCTTAAAGGGGCTTTGGGAGGACTCTCTGTGCTAGCCAGTCCAGGTTACAGCAAATAATTTGTTGTGCAGGTGGATGGTTTGAACCATTGGATGGGGGCTGTACTCAGCCAGGTTTCCTCAGAGGGAGAAGAGCACCCAGTTGTATATTTCAGCTGTAGACTTCAACCTTGGTAGGAATGTTATGCAGCAGTAGAAAAAGAATGTCTAACCATAGTAGGGGCACTGCAGAAACTTCAAACCTAGCTGTATGTAAGTAACTTCACTGTAATTACAGACCACAATCCCTTAACATTGCTACATTGAGCTAGCCAGCAAAATGCCAACTTATTAAGGTGGAGCCTAGGGTTGAGGGCATATGATATGCCAGTGCAGCACTGTAGTTGGTTCAGCAATGCCAGTGCAGAAGGGCTCTCAAGACAGGAAATGGGTTAATGTATTCCCAGACAGGCTAATTTCTCTCAAGCAATGTTTCTCAGGGATCACTTGAAAAACTAGCTTGAGTCTTCAAAGGAGGAGAGATGTGATGATGTGAGGTATTGCCAGCTATGCCATGAGAAGTAGGGCAGTGGATGTGTAGCATATGTCAGCATAGCTAGCTGGAGTTTTGTAAAGAATTATATGTCATTTGTATATCAAACTGATTTGGAAAGATGCTTATGTTGACAATATATTTTTTAAAGCTGCTTTTCTTAAACATTTACCAAACGTGGGTCCTGCTGGACAGAAAAAATATATATATGTATGTCAGACTGTATTGTAACTGTTGAAATGAATATATTGCAACAGAGTATACTGGAAGAGAAGAAGTTAATCACAGTCCAGCTAACTTTGAAAAATAGTCTGAAATTAAATTACCTGGTTTAGGCCATAACAATTGTATCTTACAGTTCTGATTGCAGCCAGAGACAAAATGTCTGTGAAAACAAGGACTAGAAATCTGACTGCATTGTCTTAGGGGTGAACTAACTGATACCCTGGAAGGGTGGAAGTTTTTGAAATGGTTTTATTGCTCCCAGATGCTATAACACATCTTAGTAAAGCTCTGTTTGTGTGTATTATGACACATTTGTTCTAGTTTCTGGTTCAGTTTCTAGTAAAGGGGGTAGTGTGGGAACCAGAAGTCAGATGACCAGATATGTGTGATGTCATTCTGTAAGCCAGTACTGAAATGATGTTTATACTAGATGAGGGAGAAGTCTCAGGACAGCCTGCTTTTGAAACCTGACAAATAAGGATCACTCACCCACTTCATCTTGCCTTGCTTTAGTAAGTAAGCAGGTAATAGTATTTTTTTAGATCAGTCAAGAAAGTTGAAAGTGAGATTAGTTAAGTACTGTTTTTCTGTATCTGTGTGAATCTATCCATCTGTGTTATTTTTAACATTTCTTCTGATTGAAACTCAGGTGTTTATTGTAAATAGATATTTAGCATTCTCATGTTCTATTATTTATTATTAAATATATTTAAACTTTTCAACATGGCTGGTCTTTCAGAGAACATTTTGTCCTTTGAGAGTGCATATATTTATCTGGTGACACTATGGACACTCCTGAAAGCCTTGTTGCATTGTTCAAACACTACCATTTGTATCAGTATTAATTTTAGTCAGTATAATTGGGTACCCTGGTAATAGCCTTAATATAGCTGGCTAGTGGCAGTAAATCTACCTTACAGTCTAAGCAGAGGTGGGCATAACTGTTAGATCTGTGCTAGCCTTTCCCAGTTGTGTGTGTGTGTGTGTGTGTGTGTGTGTGTGTGTGTGTGTGTGTGTGTGTGTGTGTGTGTGTGTGTACGCATGTGAAAATCAAATCTCAAAGAGTGTGTATGTCAGCTACTTGGAGCAGGGACACAGAGCACTGGTTTCATAGAGAGGGAAGTGGAGGACTTGGCTTGGAACACTCATCTGATGACTTATTTCTACAGCTGTGGTCAGTGCATAGTATTATTTGGGGCCTGTTGAGACAGAGGGAACCCAGCCCTAGGATGGGACTATGTGCCATGTGTGCTCTGAAGGGAAATTGTGCTTCACGCAGAGAGCTGCATCTGGAAATACTGTGTGTTTCTATTTTTGTTCGAAGTGAAGGTCCCTCACCAGTGTCCATGGTGTGAATTGAGACTCCTTGATTAGTGGCCTAGAGGCAGTGCATTATAGATATTATCAGGAAAAATTTAAAAGACGGGTATACCTATATATCTAGGTCTCTAAATTAATCCACAGCTTCAGTCACTGTGTGCTGTATTCACCCTTCAGTCTATAATTTCCAGGTTTCATATATGTAGATTTTGATGTGTTTATCAGCATATTATTGTATTTTGTCAAACTGGTCAATTTTATAAAGTTCTTTTCTAGACATGCCCTATTCATAACAGATATAATCACCCCATTTCTAGGCCTCTGCATACATATTATAGAAAAGTCATATGAAAAAGATACAGGATAGGCACAGGAGAGAGCCCAGCATGGCACATTGACTGTAACCTAGAATTTCACCTGTCAAGTGCTGATTGATACTTGCATGTTCTGTTTGTAAACTATACTGTTAGCCATCTTATCAAGATTATATTAATACCTAGTTTGCCCTAATTTATTTATCAGTGTTTTGTGTATGACTATACAAAAGGCTGACAATAGATCTAATAAAGTATATCACAGCATACAGTTTCTTTTATAGGTGTTATGTTATTATAAAGCACTATGTTACAGGTAGCTATAGGCCAATTTTCAGCATAAACATGCTGATATATGGTTTTAGGTCCCAACTTTTTAAATTCTGACAATACTTTCACCAAAATAGCCTTCTCTATTATTTTTTTCCACAACAAGAAAATAAACTTCTCAGTCTATATAACTTTGGGTTTATCATACTTCCCATTCATTCCCTTAAAGATAGATTTACCAAGTGTATGTCTCCAGTGTTAAGAAATCTCTCCATACTTAAATGACCTAGTGAATAACAGATGTAATGGTATCATACGTTCACACTGTAAAATTCGTATATCACTGTTATTTATTCTATCTTCTCCATGTGCTTTGCTATGGTCCAGTTTGCATAGCAAATTTTTAACACAGTCTAATTTAATTTCAGGATCTAAAGTTACTCGTTGGACCGAGCACAAATTACCTCCTTCTGTGGAGCCAAACTGTTTTGCATAATATTTTGTAAATATATTTACAGTCTATTGTGTTTTGAGAATAAAGTTTAAAATACACTGCTTATTGATGGATGTGTCTCCTCCTCCTATATTTCATATATCTATAATATGTTTTTCTGTTTATATAAATGCTCTTTATACTTTTCCTGTTCTTGCTGTCCACTATATTCAGTTAGTTTGTCCATTTTATTTCTTTCAGTTTTCAAAGTAATAGTTTGATATTATATCCATGTCTTATACCTTTTTATCTCTCATCTTAATTAAATACACTGTTTTTATGAATATATATCTTCCTGACTTTGTGTGCCTAGATTCTCATATTGAACATTTATTTGTCTTTTTTCTTTTGCATTCAAACAATTTCTCTTTTAAAACCTACCACTTTCCTTCTACTATCTTTCCACTGAATCTATTACTCCAATTATTTTTACACAGTGACTGTTTTGCTTCCATATAGTCTGTTATTAATCTTCTGCACATTGGTTTGGATTTCAGTTTATCAGAATTGTCTAGCAGTAGTTTAATCTTCATAGCCCCATGACCACTGCACCCCAAAGATTGTAAAACTTGACATGAAGTAACAATCATCTCCTTAGGAGTACAGAGAGTTTTAATTTCCTTATTGATGTTGTAGAATCAGTATTATTTCACTCTATCTCTGGTAAATTCAAGTCCCCAGTGATGTATGACTGGCATAAGTGGAAGCTCAAAATCTGCTTTGGCAGCCATGATATTCCTCGCCATGTAGAGTTCAAGGCACTCAGGCTGCTGTGCAGTATTTCCTACTTCTGTGCAGTCCCCTTTACATCTCTTGTGGTTTCTTTATGCTGTTTTCACTTAATGCAGTAACACTGCATGTGGTACACTAGGGTGATGCACAGTATAAACTGTACTGTATGCACTATGTTTAGAACCTGTCCACCATGTTGTCCAGCTAATGAACCTCACATCTTTCACTTCAGTGGAATGGTTAATCCTCCTTCTAATTTTGGTTGAATTCAGCTGCCTAATCATTACAGATATTGTGTCGCTGACACTAACACATGGAATTTATACCCAAGATTTTTGGTGCTTTTCAATACTGTACTGAATATTTTATATACATACACATATGCACACATACATATTGATAGATAGATAGATAGATAGATAGATAGATAGATAGATAGATAGATAGATGACATATCATCATTCCCCTTGACTTGTCATGAAGATGATTCACTGCACATAAATTAACATATCCTACTGGATCTAAAAAGCTGTTTTTGGTCTTGACTTGAGAAAAGACAGCTCCAGCCTTATGAAGTGACCTGTATGAGGCCAGTCCTCTCTTTAAAATTAAAGTGCTGAACATTTGGCAAAACAATAGACTAAATGCATTGTTGACTTTCAGTGATTAGGTAACTATCCTAATGTCATGAACTACAGTACTCAGATTATGATCTGAAAAATAATTTTACAGACCAGCTGCATAGTTAACTTCATATCAACCCTATACAATTACAAGTGCCACTGCTCACTGGACTGGGGCTGCTTGCATATATTTTACACCATTGTCTTAAAGAGACATTGCCACAGAAACACAGGAAGTTATTAAATCTAATGGAGAGATGAAACGTCAACAAGCAAAGGAGAATAGTAGTGCTGAAATTGAATTCATCCTCAAGTCTTGGTGAGTACCTTTGTGTGGTGGACCCTGTTTTTCACAAAATCTCACCAAGGTGACACTGATATATCGACTGTATTTATATAACATATATCCTAGACAGAAGTAACTGAAAAACAAAAAACAAAAAAAGATAGCTGGGTGCACAAGACCAAGGATAAAAAAGTACCCAATCCTAGTAGGCACACTGGTGCCAGGACTGGAAAAAATGGCAGTGTAGAATCCTCAAAATACAAAAACATTCCTACAATGGGGCCAGGACAGGCCCAGGGGGAGGATGGTCCCCCTGTTGTAAAAGGAAGTAGCAGTCCACAAAAATCACAAAAATTGTTTGGCCAAAGAAGAGCCATAAAGATGACAGAGTGGACTATTCAGAATAAGAAATAAATTATGTATTGTTACTATTATGTCAAAAACCCAGAATTTCCAGACATAAGATATACAAAGCAATTATGAGAGAAATTAGAGGAAAGAAAAATACTGCCAAAGGAAAAACTGTCAGAAACTTCAAATAAAAATTTGCATTCGTTAATACAGCAGATTTTTGAAAAACAGTATATAGATCAAGAAACTTTGATTTGTTTGGAAAAAGAAGCAGCTAAGGAAGTCCAAAAATATAAACCACAAAACCTAGAGATATTTAAAAAATATAAAAAAGAAATATGTACATGGGAAAAGAAAGAGAGATTTGATATGGTGCAATATTTATGCAAAGGAGAAAGCCAAGTTAACTAATATAGAGAAGGCAGTCTCAAATATATTCAAAGAGAAATACAGGCAAAGGCATCCAGATATGGAAAATTTCTAAAAAAAAATATATCACAAAGATCTAATGTGATAAAGAAGATTAGTAAAGCAGAAGTTAAAGACATAGAAGTTGAAGTTATGAAGTGCCTGCAAAGTGAAGGATTTAATGTAGAAGGTCTAACACAGACTACATCACAGCATGAAGCAAGAAGATCAGGAGATGTGTGAAGAAGAAATATGGACATGGGAAAGGAAACATGATTTAATATGGTGTAATATTTATGCAAAGGAGAAAGCAAAACTAACCAGTACAAAAAGAGCAGCACCAAATATATTTGAAGAGAAATACAGGCAAAGGAATCTGGATATGGAAAACTTTACAATACAAAAAATAAGAAGACTAAGAGGAAAAGTAGAAAAAGAGATTAGTAATGGAGAAGTCAAAGAAATATAAATTGAGTTTATGGAGCAGCTGCAAAGAGAAGGATACAGTATAGAAAATCAAATGCAGAAAGCCCCACAACAGGATAGAGCAATGGATATCCAAATTAAGGGGAAACCAGTGGAACAGGAAGCAATTGGTCAGGTGCCATATCAAGATGTTTTGAAGCCTTCCACAGGAAACCAGTGTAAACATTCACTTGAAGCTAGACAGCAAGGAAAGAAACAGGAAACTGTGGAAACTGATGCAGTCAATTTTGAGGAGTGACAGGCCATTGACACTGACATTCCCATATGACAGAGCAACAGATGACACAGGATGAAATTGAAGTGCATGTGTCACAGAAAGATCCTATAGAACTTTCTATAGAATGCCCGCAGGAAACAGAAAACAAGGGACGTGCCCTCAGTTTGGAAGAAAATGAGCTAAGAGAAGAGTTGCATGATTTAATGGACATGGATAGATATATTAAGATCAATGAGAGAAATAGACTGCAGAAGGTCACTAAAACCCAAAAAGTAAGAAGTTTGATAAAACAAATGAATGGAGTAATTAGGACTGTCCATATAGATACATGTGATATAACAGAAATAAACAGGATACACTACTGTAAACTTGTAAAAATAATCCCAAGGCTTCTACATTCACGATGTGACCTTTAATCAACAAGATTGGTGGTACATAAATAAAACAAAGCTAATATAGCAGCAAGGCACAAGACATAAAAATTCCAAATACACTAAGCGCTTTCACCCAACTAATCTGTGGGTTTCTTCAGAGTGAACTAATTGTAGAATCACAATTCCTTTTAAATTAATCTCATAGTATATTCTTCAATCGAAATTCAAAGTGTTTGTGACTCATACATACTATTTTACATATTAATTAATGAATAAATAAAAACACGCCTCCTAACTTATGTATAGTCAGCCTATAAATTATGTTACAAGAATGAGTACTATTATAAAATTAATGCTTCATTTTTACTTAAAATTGCTATTACTTTTAAAATTTTAAAATATAAATAATTACTTTAAAATTCTTTATAAGATAGATATGCATGTAATTACAGAAGATTTATACTATATATATATATATATATATATATATATATATATATATATATATATATATAATTGAATAACTATAAAGGTTATAAAAATTATATATAAAAAAAAATATATATATATATATATATATATATATATATATATAAATGTATATATAAAAAAAAATATATATATATATATATATATATATATATATATATATATATACACATAATTTTTTTTTTTGTAGGTAAAACCATTAGAAAGTTAAGAAACCGGATTACGGAACATATTAGGGACATCAAAAATAAAAAAAACTACAAACCCCCTATATGTACACAGTACGAGATGCCCAGATTTTAAAAGATATATTTTCTTTGTTATCGACAGAATACCTCAGAACATAGACAAAGGTGGTGATGTTAAAAATCTGTTGGAAACAAAAGAATGCCTTTGGCAACTTAGGTTGAATGCATGTAATTTGCCAGGCATTAATGAATATATATCTATTTCTAGCATTTTGAAATATAAATCTTACATTATTTAAAGGTTTGAAACTGGAAAATGGTGGAGAGTAATCATATGGTGTCATGGTTAAGTAAAATTATGTATATATATATATATATATATATATATATATATATATATATATATATATTTATATATTTATATTTTTATATATACATTTTTTATATATATACATTTTTATATATATATATATATATATATATATATATTTTATATATAATTTTTATAACCTTTATAGTTATTCAATTATATATATTTATATATATATATATTGTATAAATCTTCTGTAATTACATGCATATCTATCTTATAAAGAATTTTAAAGTAATTATTTATATTTTAAAATTTTAAAAGTAATAGCAATTTTAAGTAAAAATGAAGCATTAATTTTATAATAGTACTCATTCTTGTAACATAATTTATAGGCTGACTATACATAAGTTAGGAGGCATGTTTTTATTTATTCATTAATTAATATGTAAAATAGTATGTATGAGTCACAAACACTTTGAATTTCGATTGGAGAATATACTATGAGATTAATTTAAAAGGAATTGTGATTCTACAATTAGTTCACTCTGAAGAAACCCACAGATTAGTTGGGTGAAAGCGCTTAGTGTATTTGGAATTTTTATGTCTTGTGCCTTGCTGCTATATTAGCTTTGTTTTATTTATGTACCACCAATCTTGTTGATTAAAGGTCACATCATGACTGTAGAAGCCTTGGGATTATTTTTACAAGTTTTCAGTTGCGTTTTTATTTTATATTATCTTACAAGGCGTCTGCTGTTTTCGGTGGACTAAACAAGATGGAAGAATTATTACAGCAGCAATTACTTTTAACGCAACGCCTCATCGCATTCATACAAGGGTCTGGTTCGGGTGCTCAAAATGTGAATAATGGCAACGTTTTACTAAATAAAGGGGGTATATCCTTAACAGAGACAGAAGAACAAATTTATACACTACATTCCACTCCTGGGGAATTAGACAACGGTCCGTCAGCTAGCCTTGGTTCGAGGGGTTCTATTGGAGGAAGAGCATGTCAATCGAGACAAGGAAGTAATAGACAGGAAGTCCAGCCTCCGAACACCACTGCGAATACTAGGGACGGGAAGGATGGCGACAGAATTATCAGTAATCGAGCGTTGGGTTCCCTGGGTATCGTGGATTTATTAACAGAACCGCGTTTTGCGACTGTGGTTAAAAATAATAGAGACATGGGCACCTTGAATCAACAATTTCAAGACTTTGAAAAGGTACTGAGAAAATATAAATCCTTACAAATGGACAATGTGTATTTAGAGAGATCGCTTGAACTGAAACAAGTACCAAAGGGTCTTCGTATTTTTAAAATGCCCTTTGGTTTTGAACAAGACAGTGATTTATTCAATGATTTGTTGCTATTATATGCCAAGACTGGTATGGAACTTATGAAATTAATTATAAAGAATAATAATATTAAGTTAAGTAAGTTAAATGAAAATTTAATAACTTTGGACAAAAGTATACGTGAAGATTTATTGTATGAATTTAATAAGCATCGTTTAGATACTATTATTACAGATATGGATAGGTTTGTCAACAGAGGATTAGAAATAAAAAACAATAAAATTTGGAGGGACACCAATGATTATCTTCACAACAAAGCATATTCACATTTTAAAGAATTCAAACAGTACAAACATAATGTTTCAAGGGAAGTGGGGATGCATGAACTGGGTAATACTGAAAACAATGAGTTTGCTGAACATAGTGAATATATAAGGAACAAAACTGGACAGGGGCATAATAATGGTCCTAACATGAAACAAAGTACTAATAATTTATATAAGGATAGAGCTTTTTTAGAGGAACCAATTTTAAGGAGGTCGGAGCGTTTACGCGACCGGAACCAGGGGCAATTTCAATACCAGAATTTCACCAGGGACACAATGAGAACCAGAACATGTTCCCATTATTAAATATAGAGGAAGCTAAAACTAAGAAAGCAGTAAATTTTGACTGCATGTGTGTTATGGAAGGATATGAATTGGATTTGGAGGACAAAAATCAAGCTATAAGTATATTAAGTGAAAGTTTTTTACTTGACACACTAAATGAAGAAGATTTCAATACAAATGTTAGTTCCAGTGGAATACTGAGTAATACATTAGATACACATGAATTAAGTTGCTCGATTATTAAAAATGGAGGATTCACAGTATACAATTATTCAGAAAAAGAAATTGAGGATGAATATATTACGCTTTTTAAAAAAGGGTTTACTTTCGTCCCAAATTTTAAACTGGATATAGGGAAAGTAATGATTAACTTCAAACTTTATACTAGAATGTTAAATTTAAAAATGTTTTTTTCTGGAAACAGCAGTAAGGTAATTGAATCTGACATTGACTATTTTAAGTTGAAGAGAAGTAGTACATTTATACCCCCACAAAACCCAGTTATACATTTGTTTGAAATGTTATGTGAGGTTGGTATTAGAAGAGCTATAGATATTCCGGTTAGAACAACTGACAATTTGACGACAGCTGAGAGGTTTTGTTTGAAAGAACTGACAAATTCAGATCAATATAGAGTTATGAAGCCAGATAAAGGAGGGGGAGTAGTTGTCATGATGAAAACTGACTATTTAAGTAAAATGCACAATATGTTGAGTAACAATGACACATATGAAAAAGTTTCAAAATTTGAAATGTGTAAAGCGTGTACGACAGTAGATTGGCAATTATATGAATTACTTATGGATGGTAGTATTGACAAGGAACAGTATGACTACTTGATAGTGGAATTTCCAACCACACCAAATATATTTGGGATACCAAAAGTACATAAGAATACTGCCAGTCCTCCATTTAGACCCATAGTGACAGCAAGGGGGTCAAAAATGGAAGCTATAGCACACTATATTGATGTGAAGTGTAAGAAAATATTACCTAAGTTGCCCCATATTTTAAAAGATTCATGGCATTGTTTGAATGTGATTAAGGAACATGAGACACTTATTAGTAAAGATACTATTATGTTAACAATTGACGTTATAGATTTATTTTCTGTAATACCGCATGAATTAGGATTAGCCATGTTTCAAACTAGTTTATTGAATTATGGTGATATGAATGTAGAAGAGACAAAGGAATAGTTGATATGATGGAGATGGTATTAACTAATAACTATTTTAGTATTGAAGGTGAATTTTACAAACAAAAATCAGGAGTGGCTATCGGGGCCAAATGTGCACCCATTTATGCCAATTTAGTATTGGCACAGTGAGAAAAACAGGAAATCTTCACTTCCAAGTTCTGGTGTAACATTACTCTATATTTGAGGTTTTTGGATGATATCCTTATTTTTTGGAATGGGAAAGAGGAAGAAATTACAGAATTTTTAAAATATCTTGAGAGTACTAGTTCATTTTTAAGGTTTACACATCACATATATAGGAACAACTGTGAATATCTTGACATATTATTTGAGCAGAACAAAGAAGGAATAGGATCCAATATATTTAGGAAAAAGGCGTATTCAAATTCCTTCCTACACTATAACAGTTGTCATCCCTACTTTCAAAAGAAAAATTTAGTGAAGGGACAGATGGTTAGGCTGTCCCGTATTATTAGTGAAGAAAATAATTTTAAAAGTGAGATAGAAAAACTCATCAGGATGTTTATTGATAGGGGTTACCCTATGCAATTATTAACAGATCTGAAGAAAGAAATTTTGATAAAAAGAAATTGCACATATAAACCTACACTGAAGTATGGTTACAGTATTAGAAATGAGACAACTAGTAAACAAAATAAAAGGGATGCCTTCATATTACCATTTAATGAATCATCAGAGGCTATAGTTAACACATTAGCAGATGTATGGACAACTGTGTTTGGTAATGAGTTGGAAGTACTAAGAATTATTGGAAATTCACCTTGTGTTACATATAGTAGAGGAAGAAATTTAAAAGAGTATTTTGAAAATAACAACAAAATACAAACATACAACAATTCAAAAATGAGTATATGTGGATTTTGTAGAACCTGCAAATTTGTGAATGATGGTCCTTATGTAATGGTAAATAATTACAATAGATCTATAAAATGTCCTGGATTTGCTAACTGTAACACGAAGATGGTTGTTTACCTAGCTACATGTTTATCATGTCAAGCGTTTTATGTAGGTAAAACCATTAGAAAGTTAAGAAACCGGATTACGGAACATATTAGGGACATCAAAAATAAAAAAAACTACAAACTCCCTATATGTACACAGTACGAGATGCCCAGATGTTAAAAGATGTATTTTTTTTGTTATCGACAGAATACCTCAGAACATGGACAAAGGTGGTGATGTTAAAAATCTGTTGGAAACAAAAGAATGCCTTTGGAAACTTAGGTTGAATGCATGTAATTTGCCAGGCATTAATGAATATATATCTATTTCTAGCATTTTGAAATATAAATCTTACATTATTTAAAGGTTTGAAACTGGAAAATGGTGGAGAGTAATCATATGGTGTCATGGTTAAGTAAAATTATGTGTATATATATTTATATATTTATATTTTTATATATACATTATATATATATATATATATATATATATATATATATATATATATATATATTTTTTTTTTATATATAATTTTTATAACCTTTATAGTTATTCAATTATATATATATATATATATATATATATATATATTGTATAAATCTTCTGTAATTACATGCATATCTATCCTATAAAGAATTTTAAAGTAATTATTTATATTTTAAAATTTTAAAAGTAATAGCAATTTTAAGTAAAAATGAAGCATTAATTTTATAATAGTACTCATTCTTGTAACATAATTTATAGGCTGACTATACATAAGTTAGGAGGTGTGTTTTTATTTATTCATTAATTAATATGTAAAATAGTATGTATGAGTCACAAACACTTTGAATTTCGATTGGAGAATATACTATGAGATTAATTTAAAAGGAATTGTGATTCTACAATTAGTTCACTCTGAAGAAATCCACAGATTAGTTGGGTGAAAGCACTTAGTGTATTTGGAATTTTTATGTCTTGTGCCTTGCTGCTATATTAGCTTTGTTTTATTTATGTACCACCAATCTTGTTGATTAAAGGTCACATCGTGACTGTAGAAGCCTTGGGATTATTTTTACAAGGATACACTACTGTGCTGCTAAATTAAGAACTGATAAAGTTCTACCACAAGATCACAGGGTAGTGAGGGAAAGGAAGGGTAGAAATCGAATACCATCATGGAAGTATCGAACAGAGAAAACTATGAAGCAATTAAGACAAGAAGTATCACTGTTAGAAGTTTATAGAAGAGAGAATAGATCAACAAAAATGCTGAGAAAGATACATGTGATTAAAGCAATGCACAGTATTAGAACAGACTAGGATCTGTCATGCACTATCTCACATAACAAACTAAAAATGTCAGCACAGGTGGAAAAACTTAGAAGATACACAGATAAATATAAGGGGACAAGTGCAAACTAAGGAATTTATTGATGACCCAAGAAAGATTTATAGAGAATTGGGAAATAAGTTAAAAGGAATTGAAAGACCACCAAAAAAGAGGAAGTAGATGCATTTTGGAGAAGTATCTATGAAGATCTTGTGGAACATAACAAAGATGCTAAATGGATAGAAGAAGTAAAAGAAAGAATAAGAAGTTTAAAGGTACAGGATATGAAATGGGATGAAATAACAGCCAGTGAGATTGAAACAAAGTTAAGAAAATCCTCTAACTGGAAAACCCCAGGCCCAGATGCAGTACCTAACTTTTGGTTAAAAATATTAACATCTTTGCACGAGGATTTAGCCATGAATAAGAACTATTTATATGTGCACCCCGAACAGACACCACACTGGCTAGCAGGCAAAACAATGCTCTTACTTAAGAGTGAACCTGCAAGCTACCCTAAAAATTATAGACCAATAACTTGCCTTCCGACGACGTATAAACTATACAAGGGAATTGACAGAGTTTATAGTCATTTAGAAGAAAACACTATTACGGCATTAGAAAAACAGAGCAACAAAAGAAAGTCATATGGAACAAAGGATCATTTGTTGTTAAATAAAGTTATAGTGGAGAACTGTAAAAAGGGAAAGAATCTAAGTATGGCATGGCTTGACTACAAAAAAGCATTGGATAGTATCCCACATTCATGGATAAAAGAGTGCTTAAAAATGTATAAGATACATCTTGCACTGATTCACTACATTACAGTAACCATGAAACAATGGTAGACCACTTTGCAATTAAGCCATGATAAAGAACAGATTATTGTCCCAGGGATAAAAATTCAAAGGGGATATTCCAGGGTGACTCTCTGTCACTATTGCCATTCTGCCTTGCCATTAATCCATTACGCTGTTTATTTAACATCTTAGGCCATGGCTACAATTTAGTCTAATGATTTCTCATCTTCTCTTTGTCAATGATTTAAAACTGTATAGCTCATCAGATGAGGAACTGAAAGCACAGCTGCAGGTTGTCAAAACTTTTTCAGATGATATTAGAATGTCAGTTGGGCTTGATAAATATGCAAAAGCAACCTTTAAAGCAGGAAAACTGCAGCACCAGGAAAACATCAGTTAGGGACAAGAATGTGATATAAAATAACTTGAGCAAGAGGGAATATATAAATACTTGGGAATTGATGAAGGATCAGCAATAAAACATGAACAAATGTGAATAAAACTCAGTAAGGAATACTTTAGAAGACTTAAGTTAATCCTGAGAACAGCACTGACATCTAAGAAAAAGATCCAAGCTATAAATCAATTTGCTCTTTCTGTCCTAACATACAGTTTTGGAGTGATTGACTGGCCCCAAAAAGTGTTGGATAGATTAGATATTAAAACAAGAAGGATGCTTCATGCTCACCAAATGATTTATAAAAATCAGTGTATACCAAGATTATATATTGCCCATTCCAATGGAGGGCTGGGCCTCCTTGAAACTAATTACATGTATAGATCTGCAATCTTGGGACTCCACACATATCTACTGACCACACAAGATATAAATGTATTGAAAGTTTTGAAACATGAGGAGAATAAATCTAAGATGACTTCTCTGCTTAATTTAGCAGAAGCATATCAACATGAAGCAGGAATGGAAATCAAACCAGACGTAGATAAAAACCAGGCAGCAAACTCGAATATGAGTTTAGCCAAGCAACTGCCTGCACAGTAACTGCAATAGCTTATGGGGTAATTATGTCAGAAAGGAGAGTGAAGAGGGGGATTTTAGGTTTAAGGAGCAATCAGGGACTTTAGGGTAGGGGGGAGGGAATCTTAGGTTTAGACAGTGATGAGGCACTTTAGGTTTAGAGACTAGATAGGAGTTTTTAGGGTAAGGATCAGAGTTCTGGTAGGGCTAGATGGCCTGGTGGGATTGGATGTTATGAGGGATGCTTAGTTATGGGCGATAAGTTAATGGGAGTTAAGAGTACTTGCCAGAATGAGCGAGTGGCAATGAGGAGGTATGTAATGAACAAGTAGCACATAAGCATTTGTAATAGACCCCTTTATTTCTAGCTATCTGCAAGTACTACTTTAAAAAATGTTTGCATTTCATGAAAAATAATTTTTTGTTTATTTTTTAATCTATGTAGTTGGGTTTCATTTTACATGAAAGTAAAAAAATCACGTTTTGGCTAGATCTGAAAAGATGATACCTACTGCGTTCATTACTGAGTTTCATGAGCTGGTCTCAGTGTCCCTTTCTTTTTCTCTTTCACCCTCTCTGCCTAAATTAATTGATAATGGCTAATGTCTCTGTAGCTATCTTTGTGTGTGTGTGTGTGTGTGTGTGTGTGTGTGTGTGTGTGTGTGTGTGTGTGTGTGTGTGTGTGTGTGTGTGTGTGTGTGTGTGTGTGTGTGTGTGTGTTTGCTTGTTTGTTTCTGTGTGTATGTTTGCTTGTGTGTGTGTGTGTGTGTGTGTTTGCTTGTTTGTTTCTGTGTGTATGTTTGCTTGTGTGTGTGTGTGTGTGTGTGTGTGTGTGTGTGTGTGTGTGTGTGTGTGTGTGTGTGTGTGTGTGTGTGTTTGCTTGTGTGTGTGTGTGTGTGTGTGTGTGTGTGTGTGTGGTTGTGTGTGTGTGCATGTATGTGTTACAGGCATTATGTTCTGTCTTAGAAATACCTTATTTTATTAGGATGAATAATTAAAATTCAAGGAGTATTAAAGGAAAGTGTAAAAAGACAATATTTAACATATAGAAAGCAGGTGAAGCTATATAGATGAAAAATGAATTATCACAAGTGAAGGCTGAGTTGCCATTAAATTCATTTTAGTATAACAACACACACTGGAATCAATGAATCCCAATGTAGGCATACAAATATGATGCACAAATGATACATTTTGCTAGGCTTACCATGTGACAACACAAATATTTTGATAAAGACTTCTTGAGTTTTTTATTTTATTTTTTTTTTTAATTTATGAGGTCTTCATGTACTTTACCCCACACATGCTCATTTACACAGACACAGATAATCACACGGACACAGATACTCACACAGATACACACACACATACACACACACACACACACACACACACACACACACACACACACACACACACACACACACACACACCTATACACACTCATGCATCCACACTGGAAAAAGATACAGCATGCTACCATCATTCTGTGCCAGAATGTTGCAAAACTTTTAACTGGCTGAATGATGAGCAAATATAATTTCATATTCATGGGTCAGTGACAGAGGATACCCAAGTGCTTGGGTAGTTTCCTACTGAGCATTCAATATTTCCTGTGCAGTGAGTGATAGGGTAGCCCTTCAGTAAAAAGGTAGAATTAAATGGATGCAAAAACATCCAAATAGGGTACTTTGCAATGTAGCAGCACTCTTTTCTTGCAGTAAACATATCACATTCTAATATCAGTTAACATTTTAGCTGATTTTCTTCTGCAACTACATTCAGTTTAATATAGTAACATGAGGTAAAGCATTAAGTATCCTAGTCACTGTTAATTTTATATATGTTGTTGCATTCATAAAATAGTGCATGTTGTTATCCTTGATTATTTACAGTTTTTAACTGAGGTACAGCACTGATATACATGGACCTATTTTAGATTCAATTTGTAGCACTGTCTCATTAATGACATGTGTAAATCAATATAGTAGATAACTGGAGGCTGAGGGAATCAAACCTTGGGCAACAGGAAGCAGATACTTATCAGCTCCTAGCCTTAAGCCTTTGGATTAACCATTAGATGTTGATCTGAAAGTTTGATTATTTTATAACATTTAATTAAGCTACCTTAATTTCAGCACTAAAATGTTTATGTTCTTTAAATATTTAGCCAGAGGCTTTTTACAGTAATAAACAATGTAACATTACTTAATGACCATACTTATGATGAATCAACCTGTCTGCAATGCAAAATAATGACTTGTTGGAAGTAAATAAAACACTGTTCTCTTAAGACTTTGTTTTATTCTAAGTTAAGGTGCCTTACTGAGAGTTTTACAACAGCAAGAAACCTCTCTTGTAAGAGATTTATTTATTCATCCATGTGAAGAAGCAGTTAATTCATGTATTATAAACACTACTTTACTTTACAATTCATCACCCTAACATGCTTTAAGTGAATTAACGAAATATGAATGTGAACCTTTAATGAGACTCATACATTTTCTCAGAAATGTTGCATATCTTAATGTTATGAGAACAGAACCAAGATAATCAAGTAAAAAAAAAGTCTGGACAAAGATAACTGAGATCTGCACATTCCAAATCTCTTCTGGAGGTTGAGTCAGCCTTTAATTTATAGATTAGTCATTTGGCCTCAGTCAACCCACCATGGGGTAATGACTGATCTTTGAACTCCTGACAGCCAAAGCCCTTGTCATACAGCTGAGTTACGTAACAGATTGGAAGTTAATTAGTCAACAGACAAGACTCTAATTTAATGTCCAAGAGAAATGGCCCTTTAGGGTTAAGACAGGCTAAGTCGTCAAAATATAAATGTTCCTTTCATGTCAGTCACCCACCAAATGATGAAGCGCAGTCTGGGTGTCATGTGTAATTAAAAAGAAGCTTGCAAAGGACATAGATAAAGGTTTAATCACTCTGAATATCAAAGGCACATGGTAGCCCAACATAGGCAAAACAGTCACAAGGGCAAAACAAGATAAGGAAAACGCAAAAAAAAAATGAGCATGGGAACATTTGTATTTGTCCATCTATGCTTGTAACACATTATTTATTTAAGGTCATATTGTTTTTCAGAAGACAAACTAAAACTAAAACTTCAGCAGCTGTTGGCATGAACTGAAAATATATATATTTTTTTGGAAGATTTTTGGATCTGAATTATACAGCAAACAAGTCTAAAATCTTGAATAAACCCAACAATAAAAATAGATAAATGTGTGAAACATTGTCGTACAAAAGCTTCAATTAAAAATAAATAAAATAAATATTAATTTAAGTATAACTTCTGCATCTTGAACATTGTTATTTACAAGGAACCACAAAAGAATGACTGCAAGGAAATTTCCCGCACACACAAATATTTTGTGCTTGCCTGGAACTGTGAGTGTCCTGGGAGTTATTTTCGGTCATTGCTTTTTGGTTATTTGTGCTTTTTCTTACTGTAAAGGTCATTTCTTAGATAGTTAGAAGGAAAACAAAACTCAGCAGGTAACAGGAACCCCATGAGTTATTTTTTAATAAATGCTCATGTGCTAAAAAAAAAGAAACTCTGTATATACTGACTAAATGTAAATATTTTTTCTACATTCATTTGTAACAGTGTACCATTATGCTTTTCTAATGTGTAAAATGACAGACATTTCATAATAGAGCATCTCCCTTTCAGGTCCATAAAACAAATGGCTGGTCCATGTGTGTTTTTCTGCCACACATGCACACGAACGCTGATGAAGCATTTAACCAGTACCTATAAAAAGTAGAGGGCAATAAAGGATTATCATAATAACAAAGTAACAAACTTAACAACTGGCTAAGGCAAACCCATTAAGATCTAAGCTTGCTAGCATCAAGACTGTCATAGCAACTGATCTGTAGTAAAGGATATAGAGGCACTTTGTATGCCATATCTTACCTGCCATATCATCAAATATGCCATGTACCCATATAGATATTTTAAAGCCATTTAGGTTTATTACCATCTGTATCTCCCCAAAATTTTTTACAAACATGTATTACTTGTATCTGCAGTCTTAACAAAGAAAACTTAATTCCATGCTACTCAACACAGCTTTTAAATCTAAACAAGCAAATAACAAGTTATCCAAGAACACAATATAAACAAAGATTAAGGACAGCATTGTCCTTCAATGCCTTAAGACTGTTCTAAAGTTAAGAAAGTAAACTTTCTTTGTATGTTCAAAATTTAGGATTTGTTTTAAATGTCACATATACATTTCAATTTTTAAGGGGATTAGATAGACATTTATAAGATCTGACAAATGACTTAAACGTGCTTGTAAAGCATAGTACTCAACCTCTTACCTCTAGAAACATTAATAACTCTGCAACTATACAGGGACAATCAGGGACATTTTAAATTTGAGCAGTTGCTATAATAAGAGAATGTAAATTAACATGTATTTTCTGAAGAAAAAAGAAATATAACTATTGTCATTATCCACCATCTTTTCTCCCCAAATTGTCAGTTTTAGGATGGATTACAATCGATGGCACAAAATTTTGAGCCAAAATCATGGACATCCCTGAAAATCAGGTACATATGAGACGTATGATGAAAAGACTTCTTGTCCTCATATTATAATGTCCAAAAAGACTGACTACACACTTGATATCTGTATACATAAGTGCTGTTCAAAACTGAAGTGGTTGCTTTCTGAATATGCCCAGATCTCTGACATAACTCCCAACTTAGGTTGCTTTTTGTATGTAGTTCTTTCTAAATTAACATAAATTTATTTTCCCATTCTCTGGGATATATTATTTACTAAATAATAGCTCTAAATGTATGTAGACTTTGGATATCTGCAGTTACTCATGTCTTGGTCCATATGGCTAGTGTAAAATAGCTTTTATATGATCTACAAACATAATCTTACATCAAGAAATACTTATACTAGACCTACACCAAACATTCTAGTATCCCGCTGCCTAGATCCTTTTTAGGTTTGAAGATCCCATTCAGACACATCTGTCAATCGATGTCCATCATCCAGTCATGTACTTAAGCATTTTTGTGTGTATGTATGCCTATAACTGAAAATACCTGGACCCAATTTTGAAGACAGCCTTATCAAATGCCATACAAAAGTTCATAGGTTCATAGTTTCATAGGTTCATAGGTTCATACTAGGCTATCTGCCCAAGGGCATTTATAAGCCTAGCCCATAGTTATTTGGCTTTCGCCACCCCTTTAGTTTGAATAAAACTATGCCTATTATTTTGCTGTGCCTCTGTCAAGCAGTGACACTGAAGTAATCCCTGGGGTATATCTGCGATCTCCCATCCATTGGTCAAGATTCCTCTTGAACAAGGCCAGCGAGGTGCTCTGCCTCACATGTACCGGGATTTTGTTCCACAGCATAGGGAGTCTCTGGGTGATGAATCTGTCCCTCCAGCATGTTCTATTAATAACCGTGTCAAGGTTTAAGTCTCCCACCCTTGTGATTCTGAGGGATCTAGATTTTTTGAGGTGAAGCATATTCATCAAATCAGGGTTTGACATGGCCTTATATGTCAGGCACAGGTCACCTCTGAGCAAGCGGTATGAGACTGAATAGAGCTGGAGTTCTTTCAGTCGGGCAGCATAAGACATATTTTTGAGACCCTTTATCCTTTTGGTGAGGAACTTTTGGGGCCTTTCCAGCTGCTGCAGGTGTCGGGTCAGATACATTCCGAATGGGGCATTGTACTCAATCATAGGTCTAATGAGTGATGAGAACAGGGGGACGATGACCTCCCTTAATCTAGATGTGAATCCCTTCATGATCAGGTGGGCAATGTAGAAGGTTTTCCTAACTAATTTAGCAACATGAGTGTCAAACGAAAGGCTACTGTCAACCTGGGTCCCCAGATCCCTAATGACTTCTTCTGTGCTCAGTGGATTGCCACCTATATGGTAGCTAGGGGTAACCTTGTTTTTCCCGAAGGGTATGACTATGCATTTCTTGCCATTTAACTTTAGGCCATGGCTCTGGCACCAGTTATCCATTTCTGTGAGGCCCTTCTGAAGGATATCTGTGTCAGATGTGTTTTCGACTATGGCCCAGTTTGCAGTCATCTACAAACTTTGTCAGCCATAACCCTCCTGTTTGCTTGTACTTCAGAAAAGTAGATGCCGAACAAGAGTGGACCCAGGACTGAGCCCTGTGGGACACCACTTGTGACAGGCTTTGAGTCTGACATGGCTCCAGCAACTCTGACCCTGTGGGTTCTGTCACTTAGCCAGTTTGCAACCCATCTTGTGATGTATGGGTTTACATTCAAGCTGATGAGTTTTTCGATGATACCTGAGTGGGGTATTGTGTCGAAGGCCTTTGCCAGGTCAAGGTAGGCTATATGGACTGCCTTTCCCTCATCAATGGCCTTGGTGACTGTCTCGAAAAAGTCAACCAAGTTTAAAAGGCATGATCTGCCTTTGACAAAGCCAAACTGGGTTGGATCCAAAGTCTGCAAGTTCCCTATGTCTTTATTTATGAGTTCCATTATGATCCTCTCCATGGCTTTGCAGATAAGGCTTGTCAAGCTAATGGGACGGTAATTTCCAGGGTCTGTGGAGGCACCGCCCTTGTGAAGTGGGACCACAGTCGCCGTGTGCCACTCCTTGGGTACGTATCCTGAGGTGAGGCTAAGATTAAACAGCTGTCCTAACTGCGGGTTTAATTCCTCATTGAGTTCGTGGAGCACACAGCCGGGGACACCATCCGGTCCCATGGATGCTGTGTTTTTTGCTTTGGAGAGAGCAGTTCTCACCTGGGCGTTGGAGATGTTTGGGGGGCTACAATCCTCGGGTATAGATATCTCTCCTTTTGGGGGGGGGAGAAGTTTGCACTGAACCTGTCAGCCAGTATGTTGGCAATGTGTGTAGGTTCAGTAATCTTCACATCATTTTGAACTAATTCTGAGCATATCTGGGAGTTTCCTCCTAGGTTTCTAACATAGCTAAAGAAGGCCTTATGATTGTCTTTTGAGTCCTTGGTGATTTTTCTCTCAAAATTTGCCTTGGATGATTTTATGAGAGCTCTTAGTTTTTTACTTATAATGATCAAAGGTGTCTTACCTTTCCAGGATTTTGCTCTATCTTGTAGTAGCTTCCTCCTTTTGTTGTAGAGCTTGTTTATGGCTGGGGTCCACCAGACTGGACGCTTGCCTTTGGTACAAAGAGTCTTAGTTTTGTTTGGGATTGCCTGATCCATGCAGTCCTGTAGGTGCTGGTAGAAGGCATTTGTAAGTGATTCAGCGGTTTGAGTAATGTTTACCACTGGCTCAGGGGCCTTAAAGGAGACCTCACTAGTTTTTAGAAGTGTGAAGTCAGCTTTTGAGAAGTTTTTCACTGTGGTCTTTTTTATTTCAGGTGGGGCGGGATGAGGACCTCCAGCGAGATTAGTTTATGATCTGATCTCACCAGTGAGGGGTATACTTCCGGTGTTGAACATTGTGATCCCATGTTCGTGATGATGAGATCAAGTATGTTTTCTCCTCTTGTGGGGATGGTGACTAGTTGTTCCATGGCATTTGAGTTTATGAACTCCAGGAACCTTTGGGCTAGAGTGTTTGGGCTTGAGTAGTGTTCCCAGTCTATATTAGGGTAGTTGAAGTCACCCAGTATGATGGTGTTTGGAGATACATTTATCCCCTCCAATGTTTTCAGGAAGGCCATGTGAGGTTCCTGAATTTGAGAGGGTGGCCTGTAACATGCTACAAATTGCAGAGCAGTCTTGCCTATGGTTAATTGCCCCTGGATGGTCTCCGATGCATCGTGCGTTGCCACCAACCTTGAGGTGTGGGTGTCCTTTATGAATATGGACACCCCCCCTCCTTTCTTGGTGTTGTCTGGATTTTGGGGCCGGAACGCATGATATGACGTGAAACCTGATAGTGCTGGGGTGCTCTCAGGAGCCTTGACCCAGGTTTCTGTCACAGCACAGACATCGATGTTCTCCATACTGAGAAGGGCCTCGAGTGCGTGCCTCTTGAGATTGAGACTTCTGGCATTGAGCAGCATTACCCTTAGTTTTTTTACTTTTTTGTGTTCTAGGGTGGTAGGTTTAGAATTTGAGCCTTGCCTAAAAAAGGCACTATGGGGGTGGCAAGAGCCTTTGCCAATATCCGGAATCCTAGGGGTGACAGGTGCAAGCCGTCCCTTGCGAAGCAGCGTGGCTTGCCCAGCATGTCATCCCAGGCAGACAGACATTGGATCCCCTTTGAATGACACCAGAATTTAAGCCAATTATTAAAGCTGATCATCTTATCACTGTATTGTGGCATCATTCTAGGTGAAGGCAGGATACTGCTCAAGGTCAGGGTCATACCTGCCTGGGCTACATAATCAGAGAGCTCCTCAATGTCTCTTTTCATGTAGTCCAAGGAGGTACGTCTCAGGTCGTTGACACCAGCGTGGACAATGACTGAGTCGTACTTGTACCTGCTGTTGAGAGACCTGAGTGCTTGCGTTATGTGGCGGATTCTAGCACCCGACAGGCAGCTTACTGTGACTGTGCAGATACAATAGATGTTTCTATTCATCTATGTCCTGGTTGTGTACATGTTTTGCTTGATATGTGCTGCTAACTTCTGCACATTCTTTGGCCTTCTATAAAAAAATCTTATTGTTTGTTTATTAATTAATTAATTCATTCATTCATTCACTCATGTTTTAGCCTGGTAAATGGGTAGGTCAAACTGACTCTTTTCAGAGACAGCCCCTGTCAGAGAATGATGAAGCAATACACAAATTATTTAAAAGTGTCAGTATTTACGGTACAGAATGAAAGACAATAAACAATATTTTACATCAGTAAGAATACACTAAAGTATAATATTTGCTTCAACAGTGTTATAGAAATATTGCCAAGTAAAGAGAATATACATCTTTCTAACAACTTGAAGTACAGGTTTATGGATATCTTGATTTGTATTTTACTTTTTTGTTTTATTTCTATCTTTTGTTTTCCTTTGTACACCAAGATAACTTTGGAAGATAGTCTTGACCATTTTTCACCTGTCTAGAATTAATATTTCATTTCTCTATTTGTTGAAATGTGGAATAGCATGCTTACTGTTGGCTCACCCAGGCCATTTTTCATAATGCTAGAAAGTATAACACTAATAAATGGGATCAATGTGAAGACATGTACTTTCTGTTTCACTTTGAAGGATGTTTCTGTCTTTTGTTTAATGCATGTCCGGCTGAACTGAAGATGCATGAAGAGATCGTTTTCTAATTTGCTAGTACATCTTTTGCTTTTTCTGTTAATTGAGTTTCCAGGCATAGGTTCTATATAGTTCAAATGACCTTAACCTTACACATCTCCTGTATCTGTAACATACTGCCCTTGATTTCACTGGTAAAACTATTTTTGTCACACCTTTCCTTATTCTGTCTTACTGTCTTTAGCCCCTAATTTACTTGGACTGAGGTACTTTCTCCAGTCTTTTCCATGTCTGTTTTCCACATGCACACACAGGCATGTGCACACACACACACACACACACACACACACACACACACACACACACACACACACACACAAACACATGCTCGCATATTTTCACACTCACTCACTAAGCTTACACAGAAGCAAACCATGACAGATAAATATGTAGTTATTATTTATTTATTGACATTTGATTACTGGGAAAGTCCAAATGAGTAAGAGCCCAGTTTCAATGGAGGCCAGGGGAGGAAAAGCTCTAAAGTATTACAAAACATTTTTAAGAACAATAAGTTCACAGTCTTTAAAAATAATGCAAGAAACAACCACAGTTTAAATAATTATACCAAATTAGATAAAATATGAAAACACTGGTTAAGAATAGATACAACTTATAAGACAAGTATTTAATACTTAGAGAAATTTTAGCCAGTTTATACAGAAATTAAAGGTAAGTTAGCATAATATAAACAGTAATTGCAATACAAAGTGAGAGAAAAGTAGGCTTATAGGTTCATAGGTTTATAGGTTCATACTAGGCTATCTGCCCAAGGGCATTTATAAGCCTAGCCCATAGTTATGTGGCTTTCGCCACTCCTTTAGTTTGAATAAAAACTATGCCTATCATTTTGCTGTGCCTCTGTCAAGCTGTGACACTGAAGTAATCTCTGGGGTATATCTGCAATCTCCCATCCATTGGTCAAGATTCCTCTTGAACAAGGCCAGAGAGGTGCTCTGCCTCACATGTACCGGGATTTTGTTCCACAGCATAGGGAGTCTCTGGGTGATGAATCTGTCCCTCCAGCACGTTCTATTTATAACCGTGTCAAGGTTTAAGTCTCCCGCCCTTGTGGTTCTGAGGGATCTAGATTTTTTGAGGTGAAGCATATTCATCAAATCTGGGTTTGACATGGCCTTATATGTCAGGCACAGGTCACCTCTGAGCAAGCGGTATGAGACTGAATAGAGCTGGAGTTCTTTCAGTCGGGTAGCATAAGACATATTTTTCAGACCCTTTATCCTTTTGGTGAGGAACTTTTGGGGCCTTTCAAGCTGCAGCAGGTGTCTGGTCAGATACATTCTGAACGGGGCATTGTACTCAATCATAGGTCTAATGAGTGATGAGTACAGGGGGACGATGACCTCCCTTGATCTAGATGTGAATCCCTTCATGATCAGGTGGGCGATATAGAAGGTTTTCCTAACTACTTTAGCAACATGAGTGTCAAACGAAAGGCTACTGTCAACCTGGGTCACCAGATCCCTGATGACTTTTTCTGTGCTCAGTGGATTGCCACCTATATGGTAGCTAGGGGTAACCTTGTTTTTTCCCGAAGGGTATGACTATGCATTTTTTGGCGTTTAACTTCAGGCCATGGCTCTGGCACCAGTTATCCATTTCTGTGAGGCCCTTCTGGAGGATATCTGTGTCAGATGTGTTTTCGACTATGGCGCCCAGTTTGCAGTCATCTGCAAACTTTGTCAGCCATAACCCTCCTGTGTTTGCTTGTACTTCAGAAAAGTAGATGCCGAACAAGAGTGGACCCAGGACTGAGCCCTGTGGGACACCACTTGTAACAGGCTTTGAGTCTGACATGGCTCCAGCAACTCTGACCCTGTGGGTTCTGTCACTTAGCCAGTTTGCAACCCATCTTGTGATGTATGGGTTTACATTCAAGCTGATGAGTTTTTCGATGATACCTGAGTGGGGTATTGTGTCGAAGGCCTTTGCCAGGTCGAGGTAGGCTGTATGGACTGCCTTTCCCTCATCAATGGCCTTGGTGAATGTCTCGAAAAAGTCAACCAAGTTTAAGGGGCAGGATCTGCCTTTGACAAAGCCAAACTGGGTTGGATCCAAAGTCTGCAAGTTCCCTATGTCTTTATTTATGAGTTCCATTATGATCCTCTCCATGGCTTTGCAGATAAGGCTTGTCAAGCTAATGGGGCGGTAATTTCCAGGGTCTGTGGAGGCACCGCCCTTATGAAGTGGGACCACAGTCGCCGTGCGCCACTCCTTGGGTATGTATCCTGAGGTGAGGCTAAGATTAAACAGCTGTCCTAACTGTGGGTTTAATTCCTCATTGAGTTCGTGAAGCACACAGCCGGGGACACCATCCGGTCCCATGGATGCTGTGTTTTTTGCCTTAGTGAGGGCAGTTCTCACCTGGGCATTGGAGATGTTTGGGGGGGCTACAATCCTCTGGAATAGATATCTCTCCTTTTGGGGAGAAGTTTGCACTGAACCTGTCAGCCAGTATGCTGGCAATGTGTGTAGGTTCAGTAATTTTCACATCATTTTGAACTAATTCTTAGCATATCTGGGAGTTTCCTCCTAGGTTTCTAACATAGCTAAAGAAGGCCTTATGATTGTCTTTAGAGTCCTTGGCGATTTTTCTCTCAAAATTTGCCTTGGATGATTTTATGAGAGCTCTTAATTTTTTACTTATAATGATCAAAGGTGTCTTACCTTTCAAGGATTTTGCTCTATCTTGTAGTATCTTCCTCCTTTTGTTGTAGAGCTTGTTTATGGCTGGGGTCCACCAGACTGGACGCTTGCCTTTGGTACAGAGAGTCTTAGTTTTGTTTGGGATTGCCTGATCCATGCAGTCCTGTAGGTGCTGGTAGAAGGCATTTGTAAGTGATTCAGCGGTTTGAGTAATGTTTACCACTGGCTCAGGGGTCTTAAAGGAGACCACACTAGTTTTTAGAAGTGTGAAATCGGCTTTTGAGAAGTTTTTCACTGTGGTCTTTTTTGTTTCAGGTGGGGGCGGGATGAGGACCTCCAGCGAGATTAGTTTATGATCTGATCTCACCAGTGAGGGGTATACTTCCGGTGTTGAACATTTTGATCCCATGTTCGTGATGATGAGATCAAGTATGTTTTCTCCTCTTGTGGGGATGGTGACTAGTTGTTCCATGGCATTTGAGTTTATGAACTCCAGGAATCTTTGATTTAGAGTGTTCGGGCTTGAGTAGTGTTCCCAGTCCATATTAGGGTAGTTGAAGTCACCTAGTATGATGGTGTTTGGAGATACATTTATCCCCTCCAATGTTTTCAGGAAGGTCATGTGAGGTTCCTGAGTTTGAGAGGGTGGCCTGTAACATGCTACAAATTGCAGAGCAGTCTTGCCTATGGTTAATTGCACCTGGATGGTCTCCGATGCATCGTGCGTTGCCACCAACCTTGAGGTGTGGGTGTCCTTTATGAATATGGACACCCCCCCTCCTTTCTTGGTGTTGTCCGGATTTTGGGGCCAGAACGCATGATATGAGGTGAAACCTGTTAGTGCTGGGGTGCTCTCAGGAGCCTTGAACCAGGTTTCTGTCACAGCACAGACATCGATGTTCTCCATATTGAGAAGGGCCTCGAGTGCGTGCATCTTGAGATTGAGACTTCTGGCATTGAGCAGCATTACCCTTAGTTTTTTTTCCTTTTTGGTGTTCTAGGGTGGTAGGTTTAGAATTTGAGCCTTGCCTAAAAAAGGCAATATAGGGGTGGCAAGAGCCTTTGCCAATAGCCGGAAGCCCAGGGATGACAGGTGCAAGCCGTCCCTTGCGAAACAGTGTGGCTTGTCCAGCATGTCATCCCAGGCAGACAGACATTGGATCCCCTTTGAATGACACCAGAATTTAAGCCAATTATTAAAGCTGATCATCTTATCACTGTATTGTGGCATCATTCTAGGTGAAGGTAGGATACTGCTCAAGGTCAGGGTCATACCAGCCTGGGCTACATAATCAGAGAGCTCCTCGATGTCCCTTTTCATGTAGTCCAAGGAGGTACGTCTCAGGTCGTTGACACCAGCATGGACAATGACTGAGTCGTACTTGTACCTGCTGTTGAGAGACCTGAGTGCTTGCGTTATGTGGCGGATTCTAGCGCCCGACAGGCAGCTTACTGTGACCTTCTCTTTACTCAGTCTGGTGAGCGGGACGTCAGTGTGTCTGACTATGGAATCACCAATGACAAGTGTGTCTGGCATTTTGTTTGGCCTTAAGGGCTGTGACTGTTTGACACTCTGACTGTGTGGTCTATGTGTTGCATGTGTTGGGTCATGAGGTGGTAGTTGTTTGGGTGTCTGCTTTGGTGGCCTCTGCTGTTTTGATAAATTTTTGATCAGAGCCTCTGAGTATGTCTTTGTGTGAGTATGTGTATGATTTGAAGTTGTGATGGTACCATGTGTGACTGGGTATGTATTGTGTGTGGTTACCTTCTCCTCCTGTCTGGTCTTGCCAGTCCTATGTTGAGAGAGCTCAGCCTCCAGTTTGGCCGTATAGTTGCATCTCGCATGTATTTGTGTTTTGTGGGAGAAGGAAAGGATTGTCTGTGTACATGAGGCAATTGTAACATTGCCTCAATATTCCCAGGTTCACCAGTTGAGCTGGAGAGGACACTAGCAACTGATCCCTCGACATACTAGAAGTAGTAGATAAAGAGACTTTCAAAGGACTCCAAGGGAAGTGGGTTTTAGGCTGGTGGGGTACTATCTATAATAAGAGTGCTTTATCAAGGTGCAAGTACTGTAGGAGTAAGTGCTAGGCTTTACAGATAGAGAATAGTCTACTTGGGAATCAAGCAGAGATGAACTTTTCAGTTATAGGATATGCTGGTTAGATCAGCAGTACAGCTCGAGGAAGGTAGTTCTAAGGGAAAATTTGAAGAGTGGAATTTAGATGGCCCGAATAGTTTAACCTTGTTTAACCGCCGCTGCTCTTGTGTGCAACAGTGGCAACTCCGCTGCTAAATCGCTTCTTACGCACGCTTAGCGTGTTTTATAGCAGGGGCTGAAGGGAGCTAGGAATTGGCCCAAATGACCAATGGACTACTAGTTTCTGGCTGAAACTTCACCAAATTGGACAAAAAGGCCGCTCAGTGCTTCCCACTCCCACTGGTAAGCAAAGAAACTTCCCTCTTTCCTAATAAGGCAATGGATCAGTAACAGGAACTAAAAACAAAGCCCAGGGATCAGCAACTCTGAAACTGGACTACTCTAGTTCAGTAAGGCAGGAAAACAAGAGATTTTTTTGTTTTATTACAGAGACAAGGAAAAAAACAGACAGTAAATGCTATAAATGCTGCAAATCAGCTAGCGCACTTTAATGTGTAGCCTACAGAAACAATTTGCAACAATTAGTAACTTAAAGTGCAATAAACAGTGTAAAATGCAGAAATCACTTAAAGTAGCAGTAAAACAGGCGAAATGCAGTCGCTAGCTTAATAACAGTGGGAAAGCCACAAAAAATACTTATATCTGGTAGAAAGTCACTCTTTTAGCTCTCTGCTGCTTGGATCACTCTGCAGGCAACCAGGATCTGTGCTGAGTTGGTACAAGCTGGAAAGCCCGTGTTTAGCGTGTTTTATAGCAGGGGGCTGAAAGGAGCTAGGAATTGGCCCAAAACGACCAATGGACTACTAGTTTCTGGCTGAAACTTCACCAAATTGGACAGAAAGGCTGCTTAGTGCTTCCCACTCCCACTGGTAAGCAAAGAAACTTCCCTCCTCCCTAATAAGGCAATGGATCAGTAACAGGAACTAAAAACAAAGCCCAGGGATCAGCAACTCTGAAACTGGACTACTCTAGTTCAGTAAGGCGGGAAAACAAGAGATTTTTTTTTTTTTTTTTTTTGTTTTATTACAGAGACAAGGAAAAAAACAGACAGTAAATGCTATAAATGCTGTAAATCGGCTAGCGCACTTTAGTGTGTAGCCTACAGAAACAATTTGCAACAATTAGTAACTTAAAGTGCAATAAACAGTGTAAAATGCAGAAATCACTTAAAGTAGCAGTAATGTATATATGTAGTGGTATATGTAGACAGAAACCCAGGCGAGAGAAATTGCTAGAAGTAAAGACGTGAGTGAAAAAGGGAGAGTAAGTAGATGTAAAGCATGAATAGATATTTGTTCACATTTAGGGATATACTTTATTTTGGTTGTAAGTATGAAAAGACAGAGCTTTGGGCTAGGAAATGTTTCAGAATGGTTTTGAAGGATTGCAGGGAGTGTATTCTATACAGAGAGATATATATAGATATAGATATATAGAGATTGTTACCTATGAAAAGACTGACCTGCTGAAATATCGAACACCATATGGTCGAGACCATATGGTCGATATTTCAGAAGATCTATCTTTCCAAATTATTAAAAAAAAAAACAAAAACAAATAACTACAAGACGTTGCTGCAGGGGGCAAGCCCCCCTGCACACCCACACACCCCCTACTTAAATATGACAACTCCGAGATTGTGCTACACTAACAATACAGCGTGGAACAGAAAGTTTTCCTATTCCCTGCTGTAAAGCGATCTCGGTGTTGGTATATTTATGTAGGGGGGGCGTGGGAGGTGCAGGGGGGCTTGCCCCCCTGCAGTAATGTCTTGTAGTTATTTTTTGTTTGTTTTTTTAATAATTTGGAAAGCTCAATCTTCTGAAATATCAACCATATGGTCTCGACCATATGGTGTTCGATATTTCAGCAGGTCGATCTTTTTATAGGTAACCATAGAGATATATTTATGCACATTTGTTTGCTTTTTAATCATTCAGTGGGATCTCAGCTGAAAGATCCCTTTACGATATACAAGACTAGAATAAATTCTCTATTTATTGCATCCCTACAGTCTACCCTTGAAAACCACCAACACAGGATCTCCACAAATGGCTTTTTTCATAGCCTTTCAAATCCATCCATTCATCCAGTCACATCCCCTTTTCCCTTTTTAGCACATGGGGTTGAGGTGTCACTTCAACAGTGACTGTCCTCTAGAGTCAGGGTTCGCACTGCTGGGTGGCTACTCCTGCCACTGCTGTTCTTCCACACCACACACTTGCACACACACTCATACCTATA